>NW_006408724.1:4739213-4741224 GCF_000296735.1 Chrysochloris asiatica
GTGACCCTATATAGGGTTTCCAAGGAGCAGCTGGTAAGCTTGAACCGCCAACAGTGCAGTTCAAACAGCTTTGCAGTCTGGCACATTAACCCACAGCACCACACCAAGACTTTATTTAGGCCACGTCTTATCTCCAATAAAGTAAGATTTCATTTATTCCACAAATGGTTATTGAGCACCTGCTTCATGTTTTGTTTACTGGAGTCCTGGTGTGGTGCCGTGGGTTAATGCACCCAACTGCAAAGTAGCTTTGAACCATAAGGTTGGCAGTTCAAGCTTACCAGTCGCTCCCCGGAAACCCTATACAGGGTTGCTATGGGTCAGACCCAACTCAACGACACTTCACAACAACAACATAAGTATACTAACATGAAAGCAAATGCTTGACTGTTTAAGAATCAGACACAGCGGTCAAAGTAATGTATTCATTCAGGGAAGCAGAATAAAAAGGGACGTAGTTCAATTATGTATTACAACTCCTACCGAGTCCCTGACTGTCTTCTGTTGTGCTCCTGGATGTACTTAGATCTGACAAGTCAGAACTCATCTCGATTCCTTGGCTGGCTGAAATATTCTTAACAACAAGACTTCAATATAAGAAACTCCAAATTTGTTTTTAAAGAAATCTTAAAAGCATTTAGCTTGCTTATTCCAATATGTGAAAAATAAATATACAGGGAAGAGAAGATTATCCACACTTTCAAATCTGCAGCCAGTGTGGTGGTGGTGGTGGAAGGGGGTGATGAGCAGGTAGGAAGGGAGGATGCAGGTATAACAAAGCTTCAAATGCATCAGTACCTAGCACTGTGCAACAGACAGTCAACAGAGCTTCCAGGCATTCTGCACATTGAAGCAGAAGGCTATGCTCCTATTATGGCTAGACGTTGGCTGAAGAAAAGAACCACAAGGACAACCGAACTAGCTGGAGTGGAACTAAATTCATGTGGCACAGGCCATCTTGGCTGCATTTTGCTGTGTTATTGTAGCTGTAAGGTGTCAGGGGGTGTAATGGCCAAGTGTTGATCCACTAATGAAGCACTAGCTATGGACATCTACCCAGTGACTCCTTGGAAGAAATACTGGTGATTTTTTTTCCATAAAGACGACAGCCTAGAAACCCTGTGGGGCAGCTCTGCCCTGTCACACAGGGTCACAATCAGTCAGAATCGACTCGACAGAAGCTAACAACAACATTCTAGCCCTACTGCTGTCAGCCCACCCATGTAACTCACCACACTGGGTCACCTTCCTCCTGCCACCATTTGCAAAGGGGTAGGTGGGGGAAGGTTCTGAGCAGGTGTATCTTGTTCAAACTTAAAACTCCAATTGCTGAGTTTCTCTTACTGGCATATTGATAAGAGCACTGCACTGCAGTAGTTAGGAATGCAGAGAGAGAGAAAACAATGCCTAGATTTAAACCTCATCTGTAATACACCAGTTTTATCCACTTTGACATGTTACCAACTCTTTCAGTGTCCTCACCTTTATAAAATCTTTTGGCTATTCTTAAGACAATTATTATAGGAGATTTATAGGTAAAACATTAATCATAATGCCTTGGCACACCAGGACTTAATAAACATGTGGTTGTTGGGTGCTACCAAATCAATTCAGCCTCATAGTGAGCCTTAAGACAGAGTAGAACTGCCCCACATCATTTCCTAGGATGTGGTTTCTACAGGGGTTAATTAACAAGTGTTTTCTCCTGAGAAGATGTTGATGATGTTCAAACCACTGAGCTCTATAGATTAGCAGCCGAATGCTTAACTATTGTGCCACCAGGGTTCCTTTTTGTTGTTGTATTATTGTGCAGTGCTGTCGAGTTGGTTCTAACTCATAGCAAGCCTGTCTAGTGTTTCTGAGGAGCAGCTGGTGGATTTGAATCACTGACCTTGTTAGTAGTTCAGTACTTCATCTACAATGCCACATCAGGACCCTAGGGCTCTTTTTAAATAAACAACTGCGCTCCACAGAAGGAGCTCTGGTAGCATAGTGGTTACGAATCAGGCTG
>NW_006408724.1:4741452-4754113 GCF_000296735.1 Chrysochloris asiatica
GCACTAAGACTAGCACACCCCACAGAAACCCTGTATGAGTCGGAACTGACTCCACGGAACTTAACAGCAGTACTAGAACATTAGGGCTCCTGGTGTGGTGTTGTAGGATCAGCACTTGACTTCGAATCACAAGGTCAGCAGTTCAAATCCACCAGCTGCTCCTCGGGAACCCTATAAAGGGTGACTAGAAATTGGAACTGACTCGACGGCACTTAACAGCAAACAAATTCTTAGAGCAGTTATTATATCATTGTCTATCATATTATTCCTGGCTATTGAAAAGTCATTGTTCAACAATAAATGATGCACACCCATCTTCACTTACCAATATCCAACACCAGTTCATTATGGCACACAACAACATGCAACAATATGGTTCCTGAGTATGCTTATCATTGGATAGTCAACCACTGAAGATCAAAAGGGCAACATTTACCTAAGAACAGAGTTGAGATGGGATGGGACTGTGGGCAGGATGAAAACAGAAACCTCAGGGAGGAAGTGGGATAGCTGTTAACGTGAAGGGATTGCAATCATTCAGAAGAAACAAAGTACATGGTTTGTTGAACGGGAAACTGATGGTCTTCTCAGTAAACCTTCACTCAATTCCCAATAAAAAGTTTAAAAAATATATACAGTTTTCTGTACATGGTGGTACTGGTGGTGCACAGCATAGTTGGTTCTGACTCATAGTGACCCTGCACGAGGCTGTAAATCTTTACGTGAGTAGAAAGTCTCATCTTTCTCCTGCAGAACAGCTAGTAGTTTCAAACTACTGACCCTGAGGTAAGCAGCCCGACTCGCAACCACTATGCTACAAAGGCTCCTTTTTCTGTACACATACAACAAAACAAAACAAAAGGGGTCCTAGTGTGGCAATGTAGACTGCAAAGCCATTTGAACTGCAAGGTGGGTGGTTCAAGCTCACCAGCTGCTCCTTGGAAACCCTATACAGGGTCGCTATGGGTGGGAATCAACTCGACGGCATTTAACAACAACAACCAAGTGTGGCGTTGTAGGAGAAGCACTTGACTGCTAATCACAAGGTTGGCAGTTCAAACCCACTAGTTACTCCTTGGAAATCCTATACAAAGTCACTATGAGTCGGAACCAACTCAACAGCACTTAAACAACAACAATGTAAAAACAGGCTTTGTGTTAAAATGAAGGATAAGACATCAGATTACAAAATGGAAGATGGCTATACTATTACATAACTAGCAAATTTCATCATTATAGAACTGCAAAACCACTGAGAAGCATGGCTCAGGTACCACATAACATCCTTAATCATCATAGCCATTAGTACTCTTGCCATGCATTTGCTGCTTGCTTAGGTGTATGTCGCTAATGTACAAAACAGTCAAATAGTCAATTTTCTATTGTCATAAATGTGGAATGTCAGATAGCGAGGAGGTTAATAAGTGAAGAGAGGCTCTCTTTATCTTGAGTTTAGATTTGATACTGTTTCTTTCCAGCTAGATGTTGTTTGCCTACAATTAGGGAAAATTCCACCAAGCACACGTTGAGTCTAAGTTCTTCACATGTGTGACTAGCACAAATAAAGTGATTTATAGACTTTCTGCTCAAGTCTCCTCCTGAATAAACAAACAAACATACATATTTACAAGTGACTGCAGATAAACAGGAAACATATCAAACTAGACAATTTATATATACACATGCATATATATACACACACATATACATAATTTATATATATATATTTAAATTATAAGCACGAGGTTCAAAAAGTTTGTGGGAAAATTCCATTATCTTTTAATTGCATTCCTCTAGAACACCTTTCAAGTCCCCTGGTATATGTTGTTGTTAAGTGCCCTCAAGTCAGTTCTGACCCAAAGCAACCCTGTATAGGGTTTCCAAGGAGCAGCTGGTGAGCTTGAACTGCCAGCCTGTTCAAATGGCTTTGCAGTCTGGGGCATTAACCAACAGCGCCACACCAGGCCTCCGCCTTGTATATAAGCGATATGAATATATGAAATTTACAATGATAAATAAAAATTATATATATGTGTGTGTGTGTGTGTGTATATATATATATAAATAATTTGGTACTAGAGAGAATGGAAACATTAGCAAAATATGACTATATACAGTATCCACAAAGGATATACAGTCAGGAAGGTTTTTTTTAAATGTAAATCCTTAAGTATGCACAGGTTCAATTATGATTTTTTTCTAAGATATTACCTGATAAAAGCAATAATTAAATTTTAGTACCCAACATTGCCTCATTGATTGAAAATAAAAGAACGAAGTTCACTTTTTTTTTTCCCTTTCATCTCACCTACCAAGGAAACAAACCATAATCACGTCAGGGGCTTTATCATAGTACACAAGAATTAACTTCCCATGTGGAGATTTTGATTCAGTAGTCTAGGAAGGAAAGCAAGTATTTGCATTTTGTAAAAGCTCCCCCAGGTTCCACTGATGCACCCCTATTACAATCACACTGATGCACACCTCTATTAATATTCACCATACAACAGCTTTCTCCTACAAGCAGCTTTTGCCATAAAAACATTTGCAAAATACTTTTCCTGATCCCATACACTTCTCCGAAGCAAGACTACATTGTTTTTGATTCAATAAGGATGTATTGAGTCATTCCTGAACTCACAAAATCAAGACCAGTTCCTCTAGTCCTTTTACACGAACAAAGGAGCTATAAGAGAAGGAGAAAGTGGGGTGTGTGTGTGTTTGAAATTTTGCATTTATTACCCTTTTGAATGCTTTTCCTTTAGATTAGAACCGTCCTACAGAACTTTCTGTGCTGATGTTGTAGTTGCTGTTAAGTGCCACTGAGTTGGTTCCAACTCATACTGACCCTGTATAGGGTTTCCAAGGAGTGGTTGGTGAGTTTGAACCACCAACCTTGTGTTTCAAACATACTTTGCGGCCCACAGTGCTTTATTACATAGTGCAAATCCAGGACTCCATATGGAAATGTCCTATGTTTGCATTTTACCATAGGCAACCCTAGCCACATGTGGCTACTGAACACTTGTACAAACGAGGAACAGCGTTTTTATTGTATTTAATTATCATTCATTGAAGAGCCACATATCACTAGTGGCTTCCATACTAGATAGTGTAGCTCTAGATGAACCTCTGCCTGTCTATGATCTTCCAAACACCTTGCTATTGAAGGCTCTTGTTTCATTTATTCACTCAGGAAACAGCCCCTGGGCACCAACCATATGCTTGGCATGTGGTAGGCACACTGGGAACACAGCAGTAAAACATCCATGATTTGTGTGCTGCTTACACATTTTGTATAAAAAGTGAAAAGTAAAACTATGAAACTTTTTGGGAATGGTAACATAATCTCATCAATAAAGTAACTAGTTTAGAAATCATTTCCAAGGGAGTTCATAAGCCCAGCTGGGTCATATGAATGTCAAGAAAAAGTATTGAAATTCAGCTGCCACGGGGGTACTAAATGCCAGCTGATCTTTTGGAAGTACTGCATTGTTTCACATATAACATACTCACATAAATAACATGCATACATATAACGTATATAGCATGCATGAAAACTTAACAGGTGAAGGGGTTTTGCATGGCCTGCAAAAACCCACATAATACGCACGCTACTTGCAGTAAAAGATGGCAGGTTGTAAGACCTTTGTTCCATGATGCAATAGGGCTGATGCAAACTCCTAACTTTTCATTTAGCTGCCCAGTGCATTAACCATTTGTACTATCCGTGTATTCTGCCATGGGTGGTGGTGGTGTTACGTGCCATCAAGTTGCGACTCATAGAGACCCTTTCGTACAGCAGAAAGAAACACCATCTTTACAATCATTGCCAGGTTTGAGACCACTGTTTCAGGTACTGTGTCTGCCCATCTCACTGAAGGTTTACCTCTTTTACACTGACCCTCTACTTTACCAAGCATGTTATGCTTCTCTAGGGACTGGTCCTGCTGATAACATGGCCAAAGTATGTGAGGCAAAGTCTCATCATCCTCATTTCTGTAAAGTTTCTGGCAGTACCTCTTCCAAGACAGATTTGTTCATTCTTTTGGCATTTCACGGTATATTCAATATTTTTTGCCAATACCATGATAATTCAAAGGTATGAATTCTTTGCTGTTCTGTCTTATTCATTATCCAGCTTTCACATTCACCCGAGGAAGATGAAAATAACTTGGTTTGGGTCAGGTGCATCTTAGTTCTTTAAAGTGACTTTTTTGCTTTTTACTACTTTGAAGAGATCTTTTTCTGCAGATTTGCCCAATGCGATGCATGTCATTTGATTATTTGATTGTTGCTTCCATATGCATTTATTATGAAACCAAGTACAATGAAATCTTAGACAACTTCAGTCTTTCCTCCGTTTATCATCATGTTACATACATGGTATTTATAGCTAGAACTCATCTAACAATTCCCACTGGAGAGGACTTTATGAGACTATCAAATCCATGAATGGTAAAGGTTCTTTTATATCACTGTTTCTAATAATGCAACTATTTGTTAAGAACTTCGAAGAGATTAAAAAACAAGTGATGGTTTGACAATAGTTATGTATCAAAGATAAGACAATAAAGATCCAGAAAGCAGAATCAACATCATCCAGTCTAGTAAATAAACAGCCACAGAGCTGAACCTAACAACTAATCCCATGCTCTTTCCACTACACCATGCAGAAAGCTGAGGTAAGCCATATCTCATCAGCAAGTGTCTTCTCAGACACTATATGCTGTAGGTGCTGAATGCAGTATCAGGGCAGGCCAAAACCAAACCCATAACAGCTGGAACGTGGTCAATGACCAATGGTACTAGAAATGATCAGAATCGAGTGTCTTGATGGAGGCTATTTACCAAGAAAGAGGATTGTTCAGAATTGCTGAATTTGGATAATTAATATTAATTAAACCCAGAACCAAGATCATTTGTCAGCAACCTTACCTAGTTCTGGGGGCAGAACAGTCAGGCGGTTTCCTTGAATGTGGAGCTCCTTAAGCTGAGTAAGCTCCCCAACTTCCTTAGGCAGTGAGATCAGGTCATTATCCCTAAGGCTGAGCTAAATGTAAGAAAACAAGGAGTTGTCAAAACAATATTCACATAAAGAGATGCTCAACAGAAACCCCTTCCTCTCCCATGCCCTCTCTTCTTGTACAACCCATTTCTTTCGATTGATTTACAAGTATCTGCAGACAAACAAGAAACAGTATCAGGAGTAGTAGTTTAGTCCTGCAAAACAAACCTTACTCCCTTCTCAAATTGACTTGATTCTACTTCTACAAGGGCTGCAAGAGTGAATTGATTTTCTAAGAATTTAGATAAATTACTTACTATCTGCAACTTTGTGAGCTTCCCAATATCTGGCGGCAGGACTTCAAAATCGTTGTCACTTAGATAGAGTGCACGCAAGGTGGCTGCAAATTAAACAGCAATATATAAACAAGGTGGCATGGAACCCAACCATTTGAGGTCTGATCAATACAAGGAGTCAGCTTTGATTAATAACCCTGCCTTGGTGAAAAGCCTGTGACACACCTAGGGCTCACAATAATAACAAGCAGGTCAAACTTAGATTTACTGGCTTATTGTATGGCTGGTGTGTCCAGGAAAACATCTATATCCGAGAGGACTGACACAATTAACAACCGTGGGCACCCCCAGTTTTTGGCACAGAGTTTCAATACTCCTTCAGAAAAGATAGCTATTTTGCTCGATGACTTCCAATTCCCATTTGCATGCAAAGAAAAACAAGGAAAATCACTTTGTCACTTGTATCAATACCTGGAGCTAAAGGGCTTTTTCATGTAAATAAAACTGTATTTTTTTACAAAAAGGCTTTCAAGTAGTGGGAGACATAATCCCAACTGACCATTTCCATATCAGACTACTTGTCATTACAGGACTTTATAGATTCAAAGACAAAAATAAATGTAAACCAAGGGACTAAAACAATGGCATGAAGTGAATACAGTAAATCATAGCTTAAGAAGAAGCTCAGTAATTAGACATTTTTCTCATATTAAACTACAGTAACATAATCCCAAATTACTGAAGGCAATGGCCTAAAGCATAGTTTTTATCATCCAAGGAGGTGGTGGTGGTGGTGGTTGTGTCCCATACAGTTGGTTCTGACTCACAGCAACCCTGTATAGAGTTTCTGAGGCTGTACTTCTTTATGAGAACAGAAAGCCTCATCTTTCTCCCACGGGGCAACTAGTAGATTCAAACTGTTGACCTTGCAGTTAGCAGCCCAGTTTGTACTCCATTACTCTCTCAGGGGTCCTTATAAAAAGGAGGAATACGAGTCACTGTTTCCAACTTATTTCCACGTATGTGACTACATCATAATTATTTCAAATTCAACAGAATTATAAGATATACAGCCTCAAAAATCCTGCACAAGGTTGCTAAAAGTCGGAACCTACTCCAAGGCACATATCATCACCATATGTTAATATAGGTAACAAGAAAAATCTTTTCAACCAGAGATCAGGTCATGTGGCCCAAGAAAGGTGGTTTCACATGCTTGAGGAAGTTGGGGAGAGACCAGGTGTATTAGGGGGGAAAAAATCAGAGACCAGTTCAGAAAATTCAGAATTTCTGGATATCATAGATGTCACTAATGTGGAGAACTGGAGCATTCACTTAAGGGAAGCAATATGTCTCTAAATCTTTCTGGAACATGTTGTTGTTAAATGCTCTCAAGTCGTTGCTGTCTCACAGCGACACAGTATAGGGTTTCCAAGGAGCAGCTGGTGGGTTTGAACCTCTGACCTTGTGGTTAGCAAGCCAGTGCGTGCCCTACAGCAAATCAGTTTCACCTAATTTTAAGAGAATCTTCAGCAAGAAATGGTTTTGTATAAGAAAGAATAAAGTATGTTTATTTGTGACTAACAATTTCCTAAGGTAGTGTCGTGTATTAGACAAAGTAAACTTCTTCAATAAGAGTAGTTTTTAAAAGACATAAAACATGAATTCTGATTGAAAATTCAAAAAAAAACTGGTTAGTGGTTTATTAATGAACATTTCTATAAATAACTGATTGGAATATCTTTGGGCAAATGCCCTACAAATGTTAATAGCAACATGGGAAAAAGCAATTTTCTTGGCACACTCCTTAAAAGAAAGTCACTTTTCTTAGCTAACTGTGAAACTTGATCTTATTTAGGTCCATAATCACTGTAGAAACTTAAAATGACATAACTAAGTCCACTTTAGCCCACTGGTGTCAGATAACGATATATCAAATATACATACTGCTGAGCTATGAAAGAATATTCAAAAGGAATCTGTAAAGAAAAAAAATATAGATGTCCAATAATTTCTCTTGGAGTTTGGGTCTAGGCAAATAAATTTTACTTTGAGAACACAAAGTACCATTTTAAGCAGATTTATAGAATTAAAAGTTTCTTACTAAGGTAGAAGAAGTTTCCTGGAAGAGAATTTTCATTCAAGTTGTTGTAAGTCAAGTCAAGGACTTCAAGAGCTGGTAGAGAGCCAAATCCTCGAGGCAAAGTGTTCAGCCTATTCATGCTGTGATTGAGGAAAGAAAATACAAGATATCACACTTGACATATAAAATACATACATATATACTGAGATACTTACACATGTCCAGGAGCTCTGGTAGTGCAGTAGATTCTGAGTTGGACTGGTAATCCTAAAGTCAGCAGTTCAAATCTACCAGTCACTATGACGGAGAAATAGGAGGCTATCTGTACCCATAAAGATTTACAGCCTTGGAAACCTTACACAGGGTCTCTAAGTCGGAACTGACTTGAAGGCACATCACCACTACCACCACTACTTACACAAGTTCAGGCATAGTTCATTTTATTGTGCTTTGTTTTATTGTCCTTCACAGAAATTGCATTTTTTTAAAAAATTATGTAAACCTTATACCGAGCATGTGTATCAGCATCATTTTTCACAACAGCATGAGCTTGCTTTGTGTATCTGTCATATTTTGGTGATTTTCTCAGTACTTTAAATGTTTTTCATATGCTATTGGTGTGGCACCATATGATAAGCACCAGATTGCTAACCACCATAAGGCCAGTGGTTCAAACCCACCAGCTGCTCTTTGGAAACGCTATACAATATAGCTATGAGTTGGAACTGACTCCATGGCACACTTAACAGCAATAATTGTACACTTAATAGATGATCAAACTACAACCGCTCTTGTCAAGTCCATTCTGACTCACAACAACCCTGTGTAACGTTTCCAGGCTATAAATCTTTATGGTATCAGAAAGCCTCATCTTTCTCCGACATTGTGGCTGGTGAGTTTGAACTACCAACCTTGTGGTTATGAATCCAGTGCTTATCCAATAGTGCCACCAGGGTTCCTTTAATAGACTACAGTATAGTGTAAACAATAAGTGATCCCTGGTGTGCAGTGATGGAATAAGCACTAGACTGTGAACCTCAAGGATGGCAGTTCAAACACACTAGCCACTCTCAGAAACCCTATATAGAGTCACTATGAGTTGGAACAGACTCAACAGCACACAACAACAAGAATAACATAATGTAAACAAAACTTTTATTGATGTTGTTTGTTACATGCCATGGAATCCGTTCTGACTCACACAAACCTTGTATAAGGTTTCTAAGGAGTGGCTGAAGAGTTTGAACTGCTGACCTTGCAGTTAAAACTGACCTCAGGGTCCAGTACTTATCCTGAAGCACCACATATGCAGTGAGAAAACAAAAAGTTCATGTGAATCACTCACTTCATTAGCGGTCCAGAATGGAGCTTTGTAAAATCTTCAAGGTTTGCCTGTATACAATACACCCATCAGCTCAGTACTGTAGGCCTAAGTGTCGTAGATGAGAGGCTGAGAGCTCAGAGCAGAGTCCATGCTCTATAATCACTTTCTGCTGTTTTATTCAGCATTATCATTTCAGTTAGAGAACCTATATGTTCAAGATCCTTGGTTTTCTTAACGTCGTTCTCTTTAAATACACTTAAAGATGATTTTTAAAAAATGAATATAGGTTGACAGATATTAATAGTAAACCTAAAGGTCAGTGGTTCTGAATGAAAAATGACCTAAGGATCTGCTATAGCCTAGGAAACACCATGGGATCGATACACGTTGGAATCTACTTGATGGCACAAAACAATACTTGAACAAAGGCTTCAGAGGGACCAGGAGGAGAGCTCATTATACCCCCAACTACAAACAAGAAACTGCAGGACTGTTGTCTTTCCAGACACCAAAATGACCTTCAGCATATCACTCTGCAGAATGCAGGTGTGATATGCTGGCTCCCCCTCCTCACTGCCAGGTGTTACCAACCACTGACACACGTGTGGGAATTCTAATCCCAGGCTCTCCCCTGGAGTATGCTCATACTTGAAGTTATGGTGGAAGTAGTAAAACTCTGAGATGGCTAAATCAGAAGTCCAGTTTTAGAATTTGCTAGCAGGTAGACTTTGATAAAATTATTCAACCTCTCTGAGACCCAACTTCTTCAAGATAACAATACCTTCACTGCAGAACTGCAAGACTGCTGGGAAAATACACGATAAATCATGTGAAACACATAACAGAATCTGTATCCCATATGGGGTCCTCAAGAAACAACAGTTACAACTGTAATTATTTTTTAGGAGGTTTGATGGAGGTTCTCAGTCAATCCCAAAAAGGCAAGCTTACCTTAGGAGAAGTCATATTTGGATAACCAGAACACTATCGAGTGTGATTTTCCTATGTACACCACGCCACTTCAATCTCAAACACTTAAAGCTGCTTACGGCTCGACTGTGCCAAATGCTGTAAATTATTTTGTTTGCATAGGAACATTTTCCACATGTCTAATGAAAATGCTCGCTTATGATGGAGAAAGTGATAAAAACAGATGGTCTGAGGTCATGAAACACCTTTTCTTTCCTCCTCTTCTTCAGAAGCCACGGGAAGGCTTATACTAATGCTTCCCTTTTGGAGTTTTTGTTCCCTGGCTACTCCTGCTTCAATAAAACCTTCTTGGCTGTAGGCACTAATTTTTCTTGCCTCCACAGTGACCTACTTACCCACTTAGCAAAGAACAAAAAAAATCTCACATCTCAGTCTATGCACACTTAATACTGTGCTTGGTGAAAACGTCTAAGTGCTCATGCTATGAGACTTAGCGTGTTTTCAGTAGGGTGAAGGATATTTTAAAGTAGCTGGTGTGGTGCTTCTGCATATAACAGATATATATATATACACACACACACACACACACACATATATCTACATGTTGTTGTTGTTAAGTGCTGTGGTGTCGGTTCCGACTCATAGAGACCCTGTACAGGGTTTCCGAGGCTGTAAATCTTTATGGGAGCAGAACGCCTCATCTTTCTCCGGCGGAATAGCTGGTAGTTTCGAACTGGTGACCTTGTGGTTCACAACCCAATTTGTAACCACTACGCTACCAGAGCTCCTTATGTATCTACATACACATATATAATTTATTTTGTTAGTGCTGTTGAGAATACACACAGCAAAATATATATCAGTTCAACAGTTTCTACATTTAGTAACACTGATTACATTGATTACATTCTTTGAATGCAGTACTGAAATATCAAATCCCATCTTAATTCCTTTTCCAGAGAAAACTAAGAATCTTTTGTTCATACTTTGACAACTGGCTATTTGCTGCTGCCTTATTAACTATAGAAAGTTGTACACAATCAATAAAACGCTGAGAGCCAGAAATGCAAAACAACTCTAAACAGGACAAGGACACAACTAATAAAGTCGTACAAGCACCAAAAATGTTACAATTCTATCCTTTGGCACCTCAAACCCAACTGAAAAAAAGTTGAGTTCATTATCTTCTTCACAAGCCTATCTCCATCCATAGTTACGTATTTCAGCTTCCCAAACAGCAATCTAAGTACCATCCTATCAATGGCAGTCTTGTCAATTTCACCTCCTACATAGTTTTCATACCAACCCCTCCTCTGCCTCCACTGACCATGCCCCAGGTACCCTGGAGACTCATCTAGCACCCTCGCTGACTGCCTGACCTCTAGTTGTAACTATCTCCAACTTTTCCTCCATTCTCAGCTTTTAAACAAAACTGTGCCCGGATCTTATGCCCAGTACTCCACGGGACAAATTCTTCTATGGTCCTTAGGATAAAACCAGAACTCCTTTATATGATACACAGGACCATTCATTAGAATTTTTGGTGTGGATTTCAAACGGGGATTCTAGCCCCTGCTGAGAATTTGCATCTCCACCCCAGATATACTAAACCAGTTTCTACATTTTAACAACATCCCCAGGTGATTCTTTGGGTACATAGCCTGGGGATCTTATTAAAATGTAGAATATGATTCAGTATCTCTGAAGTGGAAACACAAATTTTCAGTAGGAGGATCAAACTGGAATGGACCAGTTGAAGCCCTGCTTTTAACTCCTCGCCATTATTGACACTTACTCCTTTAGAGGCTATTTTCTCAGCTACAATGTAAGTTCCATAATGGCTAGATGACCAGTACCTAGAACAATGCCTGGTCATAGGGCAAGCTCAATAAATTCTCACTGAATGAATGATGGACAGATGTGCTTTCTTGTCTAGTCTCACCTCTGGCTGCTCCTTGCCTCGTACTTTACAGTCAGCAACACCAAACTACTTACTCTCAGAATATGCCGAGATGAGAGTTGTTAAGTATGTCAGTCTCTCAATCTGGAATGACTGCGCTCCATTTGTAAATCTGAGAAACTCCTTCCCAAGTATCAAAAGCTATCCTCTTGGAGTACCTTTTCCAGAATCTCCCCTGTAGGTTAAAGGGCTCTGCATCCCTCTGCTTCCACTGTCCACCCCAGGCCTGGAGCTCCTTAGGGTCAGCAACTGTGTTTTATTTCGCATCCCCAACACCAGTAAGATCTTGAAACGTAGACCAGAACTTCTTTTCATCAAATAAATGAATTATTAAAGCATGATGGTAATGATAAACATCTAATTCTTACAAGAGGGGATGTCAAACAGTTCATAGAAAAATGGAATTAAAAATGTTATTTTTCCATAAACTTTTTGAAACCCCTTGCACATTGCTTATTGTAAGTGCCAGGTATATACTTGTACTAGAAATACATATGTTGTTGTTATAATTAGGTTGTGGTTGTGAAGCAGTGCCAAGTCAATTCTGACCCATAGAGACTGCCCCATAGGGTTTTACTAGCTGTAATCTTTATAGAATCAGATTAAACCTTTCTCCTGTGGAGCTGTTGGGTGTGTCTGAATCTTCAACCTTATAGCAGCTGACACTTAACTGTTGTATCACCAGAACATCTTACATATAGATATAAATGCTGTCTTTGCTGTTGTTAAGTGCTGTTGAATTAATTCCTACTCAGAGTGACCTGCAGAGGGTTTCTAAAAGTTATTGGTGGGTTTGAACTGCCAACCTTGAATTAGCAGTCCAGTGCTTAGCTTACAGCACCACATATGGGTCCAGATAAAACCATATGTAACTCATATAACTAACATTTATACTAAAGAAATTATGTGGTGGTGGTGTGCCGTGGAGTTGGTTCTGACTCATAGCGACCCTGTACAGGGTTTCCGAGGCTATAAATCTTTATGGGAGCAGAAAGCCTCATCTTTCTCCCGCAGGCGGAACTGCTTGGTAGTTTCGAACTGCTGACTGTTAGGTTAGCAG
>NW_006408724.1:4755110-4756469 GCF_000296735.1 Chrysochloris asiatica
ACCAACTCAATGGCACCTAATAACAATATATTTATATATAGCTATATTGTATATATATATATAAAATATTGTGATTGCTATATATATAATTATATATATAATACCGCTATTGTTAAGTGTCATTGAGTCAGTTCCCACACAGTGTCCCAGTATAGGATTCCCGAGGTGCAGCTGGTGGGTTTGAACTTCCAGGCTCTCCGTTAGTCCAGTGCTTATCTTACAACATCACATTAGGACTCTAAATTATATATGCTTATACATATATGTATCTTCCATACATATTTATCTAAAATATATACTCTTCTCGGGAAGCACCAAGGTCAATTAGCATAACATAATCCACAAACACAATGTACTACATCTTACTGAGGTGAGTAGTAACTGGGGTCTTAAAAGCTCATGGGTGCCATCTAAATAAAATATAATTGGTGTCTCCCTGTCCAGAGCAAAGAAGAGACAAGAAAACAGAAGACACATGGAGACAACAGTTCAAATGATAATGGCCCATGAGAATATCATAACCCTGAGACCAGAACTAGGTTGTGCTTGGTTACCACTGCCAGCTGCTCTGAAAGAGATCACGTTAGATATCCCTACGTAAGAGCAGAAGAAAAATAAGGAACAACAAAATCACACATATACACACACAGAGCAGGCTTATTCATGGGACAGAGATGAGGGCAATCTCCAAGATTATGGCCTTTAGCTACCTTTCTGGTCAGGAACTGAATTCAACCCTGTGACTTCATTTTCATCCAAAAATGGATTTAAAAGGAAGTTAGTAACACGAGGGAGATACACATTCCTTAGAATAATATATTATTTGAGATCAAAAGGGAAGCATTTACTCAAGGACAAAGTTCAGAAGTTAGGAAAGAAGTAGGAATGACAACAGAAAATACAGTGGGATAAGTGATGTCTCATGGTGGGGATCCCAACCAATGACATGAAACAAAATGTGTATGAATCAATGAATGGAAAGCTGATTTGCTCAATAAACTGCCTCTTAATTCACAATTTGTTGTTATTTTTCAGTGCCATCAAGTCGAGTCCAACTTACAGTGACCCTGTATAGGGTTTCCAAGGAGTTGCCGGTGGGTTTGAGCCACCAACCTTGTAGCTCACAGTCTAGTAATTATTCTACAGTGCCACACCAGGGTTCTAAAATGTTTATATATATATACATCTATAGATAGATACATAGAGAAAGAGTGTGTGTCCCGGTATGGCGTTGTGGGTTAATGCACTGGATTGCAAAGTAGGTTTGAACCGTGAGGGCAATGGTTCAAGCTCACCAGTCTCTCCTCAAAAACCCTATACAGGGTCGCTATGGATCAGTACCAATTTGATGGTATTTAA
>NW_006408724.1:4757479-4764245 GCF_000296735.1 Chrysochloris asiatica
TATGAACAATGAACAGAAATGATAAATATATGTAGTGTTAGCTGATTTCTTATATACAAATTAAGTATTAGGAGCTAACAACCTTCAAAGTAAAGATATCATCATGCAATCCTTTCTTGTTCAGTTCTGCCAGATGGGTACATAGTGTCCAAAGCTACAGGGGAAAAACGCATTTGATCTAAAATGATGTGCCATCAAGTCCCACACACCACCTTTCCTCAGACACTAGCAAGAAGAATGCTCATGGATCTTACAAAGATGGTTAACCAGGGTTGAATATCAAAGTAAGGTTATCTAACCAAACTCCTTACCACTCCATGAATGAAATATTCTTTTATTACTGATTCATATTAAATTGATTAAATACCTTACCACCTCCTATTGCGAGGTATTTATCTCCATGTAAGTCACTAACTCAACTAGAGCATTTAATGGCTACAATTTAGTGACTATATTACTTCACACAAGTGGGACGGATCCATCTTACAACATTGAAGATGGAATTCAAGGTCAAAGTCAAAGTTCTGGGTGGTATCTGTGTTGTGGGATGGAGACTGCACAGAGTCAAAATGATGGGATTCTCTCCTCAACTCACACTAACTAGAGGGACCAGTAGGACCATGTCACCTAAACTCTCGGAGAGGACTTGTCTTCCTTTTTTACAACATGGAAATAGTAATATCTGCTCTGCCTACTTCATGACTGTGGAGAAGATTGGCATGACGACTTTGAAAACTGTAAAGGAATATATGAATACAAGGAATTATTTTTATTCACTGCTCCCTGGTTCTGCAACCTCAGCTGAATCAAAACTCCTCTCTTCACCTTTGTATAAAGAAAGACAGGATTATAACCTCTCAACTACACAAAAGAATTCCAAGAATTAATGAAACAGTGTTAGAAAGTGTACCTTCCACCTCTAGAAGAGGAGGTGTTTGGTAAACCATCAGTATTTCATAATGCAGGGCAAAAAAATCAAGCACATTACAACTACCCTCAATAGTTACCACTAAAGAGAGCAAAGCTATGAAAACAAGTCCCTTCTTAGTCAACTTAACTGAAATAAAATTTTATTGGAAACAAAATACAGCAGAAGATAACTTTACTACTACTCTAACAATTAGCTTCTCAATTAGCTCTTAAACAAATATGCACTAAGCAAGCCAATGAAAGGATATATTAAAACAATAAAACTTTTCCTAAAATCTAAAGCATAACAAGAAATTAGAAATTAGCTTCTCCTATGTGGTGCTGTGGAGTCCTGGTGTGGCACTGTGGGCTAATGCATCTGACTGCAAAGTCGCTTGAACTGCAAGGTCAGTAGTTCAAGCTCATCAGCTGCTCCTTAGAAACCCTATACAGGGTGGCTATCGGTCAGAATTGACTCAACAGCACTTAACAACAACGTTGAACTGTAGAATAATACACTGGATTGCAAGGTCAGTTTAAACCGCAAGGTTGGCACTTCAAACCCACCAGATGCTCCTCCGAAACACTGCACAGGGTCGCTATGTGTCAGCGCTGACTCAATGATGGTGCTTAACAACAACATGTGTTGCTATAGGATATGCATTGGACTGCTAATCACAAGGTGGGTGACTCAAATCCACCAGTCACTGCTTGGAAACTCTGTACAAGATCACTATGAGTCAGAACTGACTCCACGGCACACAACAATAACAACAATGTAATGATGTAAAGGTCACCCGTTGTCCACACTCATGCCTCCTCCCTTTCAATGCCCTCTACCAATACTCACCCAAGGTTTAGGTGTTTGAGTTTTTGGAGGCTGCTGATCTGTGTGGGCAGCTCCTCAATCTGGTTATTAAAAAAGTTAAGCACTTCCAAATTCTTCAGCTCAGCTATGTTTGGTGGCACAGCTAGGGAAACAAAAGTGCTGATCGTGAATACAGAAATCTCACTCCTTGCAAGGAATGCCAGCGACACATTTTTTTTCTTTCTTTCTTTCTTTCAAACAAAAGAGAGATGTAACTCCAATACAGTCTTATAATTCACATAAATGTCTCATTCATTTTTTGCAGGGTTTTCTTAGGTAGTAACTCACCAGCAAGTAGAAGTGGAAGTGTTTCTTCTTGTAAGATTAGATAACTACTTGGCAATATTTGTACCAGATGGACGATGAGGAGGGAAGCACGAAGTGAAAAAATGGGCTAACAATAAATTCTGGATCATAAGCAGATTGTAAGTGAATATTATAAGAATACATACTTATAACTGTCATATCATATCCAATAAGTGCTATTGTTCCTTTGTTTTTCTTTCCCGGCATCTTCACTAAAAGAAAGAGAGCAAATCCCAGATCTCTCTAAGAGTGACAAGATATTCATCAGAGCTGTTTAAATGATCTAGTATCTAAAGAGCTATTGGCTTAGTACTGTTATCACATGAAATACCACAAGTGGATGGCTTTAACAAACAGAAATTCATTTTCTCACATATTAGGAGACTAGAAGTCTGAGTTCAGGAGTCCTGGTGTGGCTCTATAGGATTAGCACTAGACGTTCAAACCCACCAGCTGCTCCTTGGAAATCCTATACAGACAGGGTCACCATGAGTCAGAACCAAACTGATGGTATTAACAACAACAACTCTAGGGGAAGGCTGCTTCTGTATGTCAGCTCTGAAGGAAGCTCCTTGTCTCTGAGTTTCTGGGCTATGTTCCTGTGGCTTGGCATCTTTCTTGCATCCCTTGTTTTGTCTCTTTTGAAATCTCAAAAAAAATTGATTTAAGACACACCCCACACTAATCCTATTTTATTAACATAAAAAAGACAACCCATTCTCAAGTGGAATTATAACTTCAGTCATAGAAGTCAGAATTTACAACACATATTTTTGGAGGACGCAATTCAATTCCTAACAGCTGTCCTCTCAACACTGCACTAAATCACAATACTTGAAGTTGAGCCTTAAGTGAAAAAATATTACACCTAACCAGTTTCTGATGTTAGACTCTGCAACAATACACCTTGATTGACACATACACACACAGAGCTTACATGATATTAGCAACACATCAATGCACTGTTATTATATAGACATATGAAAACCTGTCTCAGTATCATGGTATGAATAATAGTGAACGGGATCAGAGATTAAAATCCAAATCTGCAATGTTCTTCTTTCCCTAGAGCATGTAAGAGGGGTCTCAAAAAGTCCATGGGAAAATGGAATTTGAAGATAAAAGAAATTTTCCACAAACTTTTTCAAGCCATTTCATACTTGCAAATGCAAATTTAATAACTAAAGGCATCTTTAGCACCAAAGTGGTGGTAGTGGTGTGCCATGCAACCAACCCTGACTCACAGTGACCCTGTAAAGGGTTTCTGAGGCTATAAATCTTTACAGGAGCAGAAAGTCTCATCTTTCTCCCATGGAACCACTGGTAGTTTCGAACTGACTTTGAGGTTAGCAACCTGACTCATAACCACTACTCTACCAGAGCTCAAATGTACTAATTCAAAACTGGTAGGCTTTCAGCATATTCTAACTTTTCTACCCCACTCACAGATTCAATTTTTCTACAAACATTTTTTACTACCTATGAGTTTTGGTTCATGTCCATTCTAATACCAAAACTATTCAGATGACCTGGCACTATTCAAGCCTGTCAGACACAGGTAGCGCTTTATGTAAAATCATTACAAAGGTGTATATAAAATTCCGAACATGACTCTAAAATATTTAAACATAGAGCACTTCCAACAAGTCCAATTTATAAGCCCCAGTAGAAATAAACACAAAGAGAACAAACACACTGTTCTCCAGATTTCTAAGACACAATTTCCAGTTTTATGAAATGTCTAATGTATCTATGACCTGGTTTCTTTTTGAGGGAACAACTGGTAAAAGGGAAGGAAATGTTTCTGTTGGAAGAAGGTATTATGAAGAACAAGACCACTCCAGACTAATATACGATGGGACAGGGGTCCAGATACGAGGGTTCATTACTGAAGTGATACATGAGTCAGTCAGGAATAGCTCAGGAACTGCACTCTTAGATAGACAGCAGCATGACTGAGAGGGACTTATTAAATTTGGGAGTAAAAGCACATTTGGGTACATAGTGGTGCAATGTATAAATGGTTAACCAAATGATTAATGGTTCAAACCCACTCAGCGGCTCAAAGATCAGCCGATCTGCTCCTGTAAAGATTACAGGCTAGAAAACCCTGTGAGGCATTCTACTCGTCACGTAGGGTTGCTATGAATTGGAATCAACTCAACTACACAGGAGCTCTGGTAGCGTAGTGGTTACGAATCGGGCTGCGAACCTCAAGGTTGCAGTTCAAAACTACCAGCTGTTCCGCGGGAGAAAGATGAGGCTTTCTACTCCCTTAAAGATTTACAGCCTTGGAAACCCTGTACAGGGTCACTATGAGTTGGAACCAACTCCACGGCACATAACAACAACAACAACTACACACAACAATGTCACAGTTTTGAGCAACTGGATGGTATTCACTTTTTGAAAATGGTCACAAAGAAATACATCAGGCTGTGCCAGCTGAGTTGCTGTATGTCCTCTTACCTGACCTCTCATCAGACCAGCAAGTATACGGAGCGGGGCTGTATGGATAACTAAGCCACAGCCCCAGAGACCTCAGGCTTTCTCCTTGCATATCCGCCAGCCCCCACTAAGCTTTCTCACAATGCATCCATCTGATTAGCTTGAAGAGCAATAACGAAAAGTTACTGAAACCAGGAGAAAATGATGATCTCAATTTAGCCACAAACAAAGAATAATGCAGCCAGAATTACTGCCACCTTCCCAAAGTTACTTTGCCAATGCAATTAAATGTTGGTCTGAATGTATCGCCTTTTTGACAGGATGAGAGATTATTTCACTCTCCTTGCTAAATCAGTCCAATTTAAAACCACAAATTATGCTAAATGTGATTTAGGACTTTGTTTTGTGGACACAAACAATAACCTTACATTCAATTTACTAAACCTCTCCCAGCCTTTTGGTGTGCATGGGAATTTTCTGTGGAAGACTAAGTTAAAGGGAAAAAATTACACAGCTAGCATTCTCCCCAAGATACAGCATTTCTTTTACCCTCCAACCATGGTAAAAGCAAAAGGAAATGAATATTTGGACCTGTAGGGATGAAACAGCATTCCTTTTTCCCACTAATATTTCAACAACACCCTATCATATACATAATCCATATTCTCAACACCAAACATTTCAGACCTTTTGGAATAAAATAAGACAATTGCTATTTAAAGAAAGTAAGTTATAAAAAAAAGGGGCAAATTAAGTCAGCTGCAAAAATATTATGATTCCATTTATATGAAATTCTTAGTAGTCCTAGTGTGGCAGCACTGTAGGGTAAGCACTGGACAGAAAGGTCAGTTTGAACCACAAAGCTGGTAGTTCAAATTCACCAGCTGCTCCTTGAAAAACCTATACAGGGTCACTATGAATCAGAACCAACTTGATGGCACTCAACAATAACTACACATGAAAATTTTAGAATAGGCAAATACACACACACACACACATACACACGTGCCTAAGTTTATTAGGAGGAGCTCTGGTAGCGTAGTGGTTATGAATCAGGCTGCGAACCACAAAGTCAGCAGTTTGAAACTACCAGCTGTTCTGTGAGAGAAAGATGAGTCTTTCTTCTCCATAAAAATGTACAGCCTCGGAAACCCTGCACAGGGTTGCGATGAGTAGGAACCAACTGCACAGCTCATAACCACCATCACCAAGTTTATTAGGAATCCTAGTATGGTGCTGTGGATTAATGTGCCACACTGCAAAGCCATCTGAACTGCAAGGTCAGAAGTTCAAGCTCACCAGCTGCTTCTTAGAAACCCTGGACAGGGTCTCTATGGGTTGGAACCAACTTGACAGCACTTCACAACAACAAAAAAGTTTATTAGAGGTTTGAGGGGTCAGTAACTACTGAGTTTCAGTTAAGGGTGATGGAAAACTTAGGAACTAGATAATGGTGATCATGGTACAATATGATGAACATAATTAATGTCACTGAGTTATATCCATTAAGAATGTGATATAGAGCAACAAACAAGATGGTGGAGACAGTGGAAGTGCAGTGAGGAGCTCCATTAGTAACAATACAAAATACCGGACCAAGTAGGCTCAGGGGATGGTGCCAGAACTCTGAACCACATATAAAGGAATATTTAGAAGGTAGAAAGGCTTACAGCTAGGGGAATTTATAGCAGAAGCAAGAAATCCATTGCTTTCTAATTCAAGGTGCTCAGTGGCTTCCAGAGCTGCCATCTTGGGTGAGATCAAGCAGAGGAAGGATCAGAGCAACCACAGATGCCTGACAGACGATGAAGATAAAGTTGTGGACACTCTTTTTTTGTTGTATCTGTTCATAGGTCTCTTGCTGGCTGCGCATCTCCATTTTGGTGACTAGAGGGGTGCCTGAGTGAGTGAACACCCCACCCCCACCCCTCAGAGCGTTCTACTATGCATGCGCACAGATCTCCTCAAAATTTAAGTTGACATTTTCCACTTAAAACCAAACGGCAGTGCAAAACAACTAAAGCCGGCCCTGAACTATTTATCACTAGGAAAAAGGCATGAATGGGTATTGTGGAGTGGGACAGGCAGAATACAAAGGAAATAGGCCAAAAATTAAATCATAAGTTACGTCAAAATGACCAACAGTGGCATCTTGAAATTTCTCAAAAAGAAGAGTGAAAAGGGAAGCCCATTTCCTGATCACATCTACCTGGAGGCAATCAGAAATAAAAAATA
>NW_006408724.1:4767853-4792829 GCF_000296735.1 Chrysochloris asiatica
TATGGTTTGTTGAATGTAAAACTGATGATCTGCCCTGTAAATGTTCACTCAATCCACAACAAAAACCTTAAAATAATAATTTAAAAAAATGCTGTGTACACTTGTTTTTTTGTACACATATATTTTGCTACATATAAATTTACCACAATAAGAAAATTTAAAACACAAAATAGATCCATACATTGAAACAGTTCTAATGCTTGGAAAACAAACAAATCCCAACAAAACTGGTCATGAAAGATAACCAGTTAACAGTAATATGAGTTGGGTTACGTCATAACAAAACCATAAACATTCATGTCAAGAATAGTTTTAGCTCCCATAGGCAGGCAGCAGCAATATGTCACCAGTCAAAATACTCTGATGGGAATTTTAAAGATATCTATGTGGCAAAAGCAGCAAGAAATAGAATTTAAAAATAAACAGTGAGCATCAACAGATTTCTATTTATGCCTTTGAAAGGTTCCTCTTCTATTACCTGTCCAGCTTGTGAACCTCAGCTGCACACAAGTGATTGACAGGCAAGCCAAGGACTTAAGACACAGAGGGGACAGGTTAGCAGTGTGGTGGACGAGGTACCCCAGCCTGTCCCAGGCCAACTGAGGACCTTTATTCAATTTATAATTTGAGTCTCAGATTCCCTGAGTGTAAAATGATTAAGACTGGACTCTTATTGTTAAGTTCTTTTATGCCCAGACTGAACATTCTAAAATTTTAATAACAGATGAAGGAGTCCTGGTGCCTGCTAGCACAAGATCTGCAGTTCAAATCCACCAGCCACTCCACAGGAGAAAGATGTGGCTTTCTGCTCCTGTAAAGATTTACAGTCTTGGAAACCCTAGGTATGATCCCATTGAGTTGGTACCCACTAGATGGTACATGACCACCACCAACCACCACAAGAAGAGATGAATTAATAAAATTAATGGTATGGATTTAAATGACCTCAGTAAGAAAGTTAAGTCATATAGAATTCTGCTTATGACAAAGACTTCAACACTGCTTCTTGTTGGCCAATGACTATTGCTTTAATTTTGACAGTTCAGGTACTATATTTGGAAGAAGGGTTCCTCAGCACCTACAGGTATTCTCTTGCTGCTAAACATCAAAGGCTGCTCTAGCCATCGGACCCAATGATCACCGTACTCGCACGGCTTCTGGAATTTGGGAAAAGGCAGTAAGGGTATGGTCATGTCAACCCTAGAAATTATGCTTAGTGACTGGTCTCAATGTGTCTTCTGGGGTTTAAGACAACTCAGATTAACAAGCTTAGCACGACCTTCTTCTTCAACTCATCCAAAACCTGAAAAGCTGAATGCTTTCAAGAGTTTCATCTATTTGCAAACACTGCGCTGGTCGAAACTCAGAAATCGGCCTGGTTCCTAGGTAGGTCCCCAGCAGGAAGCCCGAAGTACATGGTGGGGGTCAGGAAGGACACCAGTATAATCTGTCACATTGTTGTTATAACTGTGGTTGGTTGTTAGTTGTCATCAAGACAGTCACAACTCTTGGTGACCCTATGCATAACAGAAGAAAATGTTGGCCAGTCCTGTGCCATCTTCAGGACCCTGGGCCTGCTCAAGTCCATTGTTGTACCCACTCTGTATTCTGAGTGCCTCCCGATCCAGGGGGCTCATCTTCCAGCACTGTATCAATGTTCTTCTGTGCTCCACAGGGACTTTTATGGGCAAATCTAGAAAGATCGCTAGGTCTTTCTTTCTAGTGTTAGCCTGGAAGATTCAGTGACCCTGCTTGTATGTGAAATATCGATAGCATTGCTTCCAGCATCGTAGAACAAGCAAGTCACCAGAGTTCTATGAACTGGCAGAAGAGGGTGGAGTCTCTCACATTAGCATCTCTTCAAAAAGCTCCTTCAGGCAGTAAGCCACAGAACACTCCACTCAGGAAACCCACGGAGTGGACAAGAGCTCCAACTGTAAGGAAAACCCTTAACCAGGGCTCTATTTCTGAGTGACAGCTTTGTTGTTGCTAGACGACATTTTCGATTTAGCAAATCCGTATCACATAGCAAAACTTCTTCAGGGGTTTTCTTGGTTGAAATCCTTACGAAAGCAAACTGCCAAGTCTTTCTCCCACAGAGCCACTGGGTGGATCTGAACATCCAACCTTTCGGTTAGCAGTCAGATACATCACCACTTGTATCACATGGCTTCTGATACCACAACAGCTTTGTTCCTTCCAAGAGGACATGTATTGATCATTACCAGTTATACTGACTATAACAGGTATAAGCTATCAGGTCGAGTCCTAGTGTGGCATTTAGATTGATGCGCTGGACTGCAAAGTCAGTTTGAACCACAAGGTCGGCAGTTCAAGGTCCTCAGCCTTATAAGGTTACTATGGGTAGAAACCGACTCGACAGCACTTAACAACAGTAAGAATCAAGTGTTACGCAGCTGAAGAATATTCACCAATTTTAGGATGATATGGTTGAGAAGGAGGTTGGGGAAAGAAAGAAGACCCTCAACGAGATGGATTGGTACAGTGGCAGCAGTGATGGGCTCACGTGCAGCAATGATTGTGAGGTTAGCCCAGGACTAGGCAGTGTTTCGTTGTGTTGTGCATAGGGTCTCTATGTGTTGATACCAACTCGAGTGCACCTAACTAACAACAACAATATACTTAAGAATATGCTTCCCCCAGCTAGCTAGCAATAGCCAACTCCTCCCAAGAGAATTAACTGCTGTTACAGAAATTGGAATTTTGCCTCAGCATGATTTTGCGCTATGAAAAAAAAAAAAATTAATATTCTACAACCTAAAAATTGGATTTAAAAAAAAGCATTTTAGAGTGTACCTATAATCCTGGTATGGTGCTGTGGGTTAATGAGCCAGACTGTAAAGCCATTTGAACTGCAAGGCTGGTGGTTCAAGCTCACCAGCTGCTCCTGGGAAACCCTATACAGGGTTGCTATGGGTGGGAAATGTCTCGACAACAATACACAACAACAGCCGGGCTGTGCTGCCAAAGTGACTCCACCAGCCACATGTAGGAATTTACATATAAACCAAAATGAAATGAAATGAAACCTTGAGCTGGTTATGTTCCAAGGGTTCAACAGCTCCATATGTCTAGTGGCTACTACTGTATTGGACAGTGCAGATATGAATGTCTCCAATATGCAGACATTGCTGTGGGTCAGTGCTGCTTAAGAGCAGTGGTTCTCAGTGTATACCAGGATTACCTGAGGAGAGCTCATTAAAAAAGAGGTTTGGGTACAGAGTTTCTGATTCAGTAGGTCTGGAACGGGGCATGTCATTTCCAACAAGTTCTCACAGATGCTGAAGCTTGAGGACCATGTTTTGGTTCAAAGAACTTTTGTTTGTTTGTTTGTTTTTATTGTGAACTGAGTGATAGTTACATGGGAGAGCATCAGTTTCACACCATTGTTTCATTGCAATGATGACAATTTCCTCCATGCATCACCACTCAAGGGTATTTGTTTCTTTTCCCTCTGTTTTTGTTTGCTTGTTTGGTTGGGTTCTTTTGGGGGGATACACACAAAAACACTCAGAAATATATAGTCATTTAAACAAACAAGGAGCTCTGGTAGCGTAGTGGTTACGAATCGGGCTGCAAACCGCAAGGTCAGCAGTTCGAAACTACCAGCTGTTCCACAGGAGAAAGATGAGGCTTTCTGCTTCCGTAAAGATTTACATCCTCGGAAACCCTGTACAGGATCGCTATGAGTCGGAACTGACTCCATGGCACATAACAACAACAAAAATATATGTATATATGTATGTGTATGTGTATGTGTATATACAAACAAAGGACACATTCTGCAAGCCTGCCTCCTGGCCGCCAGAGCTCAGTCTTTCTCTTTCCAGGAGTCTTGAGTCCTCAGCTACTCTATCTCTCCATGTCATCATCTCTGCCTCCACCTCTGGTGTTGCTGCTTCTCTGGATAAGGTCCCACATTCTGTTCATGTTCTTCTCCCTTGATGGTCCTAGGGTTCTCTGTTTCTGGACTATAAGATTAACTACTCCCCTGTCAAAAACTATTAATTCCCTGTTGACATAAAATCATGAACTTCAACACATACAAGGACATTTCAAAAAGTTTGTGGAAAACTTCCATTATGTTTTAGTTCCATGAGCTTGCTTCAGAAGTAAGCCCTAAAGATCTATATCTAAAACATCAACAACTGGAAAAGTGATGGAGCACAGATCTAGCTTGCCACACATGGGTTTGTCATGAGTTGGTGTGAACTCCATAGCGCCACTGGCTTTGGTCACTTCTGTGAGCTACTGAGACTGAGGACTAATGGAAATGAAAATAACAAAACAAGAAAATTTCTAGATGGCTAATAACACCATGTAAGGCTACAATCAATCCATTGCTAGGCAACATGGATTTTCTTAACAGAGAACAAATTTTAGAAAAAGATTTTTATGGTGAAATCAGTATGGAGTGGTTTAAACAACATTATAGGGGGAAAAAACAACACCCATAACTTCCAACAAACGAACAACAGTTGCTACGGAGCTGACTCTGACTCCTGGTGACCCCTTGTGGGCAGCGGAGAATTGCTCCACAGGGTGTTGAAGGCTGTGACCTTTTGTGAGTGACTGCCAGGCCTTTCTTACAATGTGCTTCTATATGGGTTTGAACCATCAACCTTTTGGCTAGTAGTCAAACACTTAATGGTGTTTGCCACCCAGGGCTTTCTGAATGCCCTAGTTCATCTGAGCTAAGTCACGTAGCAGCAAATATGTAATGAGATGACACCTGATAGACTTTTGGCCTTCAAAAGGCTGAGGTCTAACTGCAGGATGCTGGGTGGTGGGAGCAGCTCAGATAGACCAACTTGGATACAGCATATCTGGGGGATTTTTGAGCAAAAGCAACTCATGGTCCCTGAGACACAAAGAAACAAAATTGTACAGAGTGACAGTTTTAGGAGCAGCAGGCACCATGCAAACCATAAGGACAGGAGCTCTGCATGTGTGCAGCCCACACAGGGGTCAGGGGTCCACACTGGTCTTTAAAGCCATATGGTTAGCACCGGCAGCCAGGACCTCTTCAGATACAAAAGGTTAGTAGAAGACCAGGCTCCATGTTAACACCCACATGTGCCAGGAAGCTAGAAGCTGCTCTGAACACATGTAGGTTTTTGTCATAAACACAAGCATGAAATCTGGAAGTAAACTCTACCCACCACCGCCAAACTTCCGAGTAGTTAGAGTTAAACTCTGTCCAACTATGTTTGCAGAAGTACCGAGGCTGTTTATAGCTCTGTATGTCAGCACTGGGGGAGTGAGGTGGCTCTGTAAGATAAGCTCTGAACTGAGAACCACAAGGTCAATGATCAAACCCACCAGCTGCTCCAAGGGAGAAAGATGGAGCTGTCTGCTCTCATAGAGATTTGTGGTTGTTAAGCACCGTGGAGTCGGTAGTGATCCTGTACAGAGTTTCCGAGGCTGTAAATCTTTATGGGAGCAGAAAGCCTCATCTTTCTCCCAAGGGGTAATTTCAAATTGCTGACCTGGTGGCTAACAGCCCAATTCATAACCCACTATGCTACCAAGTCTTCTTTGGGTAAGACTGTCATATGACATAAACGCTGAGAATCCACTAGCTTCAGTAACCTAAAGCAAAACAGAAAATGCATTCTTGGATGTCACTTTAACAATTATCCATAAAAGGCATTTGATGTGCCTCCATGCTAAACTGCAGTCATGATGGAAACAAGAATAACAAAATTATCATGTTCCTTTGTCATTGATACACGTTGATATCAGACATGTGTTGACTGTGTTAAGCCCTGGCATACTAGCTCTTGACTTTAAAATAAACAGCTATATATGGTGGTGGTGGTAGTGATAAGCAGTGGAGTCAGTTCCAACTTATAGTGACCCTGTACAGGGTTTCCAAGGCTGTAAAACTTTACAGGAACAAGAAACCTTATCTTTCTTCCATGCAACTGTTGGTATTTTTGAACTGCTGACTGAAATTAGCTGCCCAACTCGTAACTACTACTCTACCAGAGCTCCTTAACAGATATATATATATATACATATACACATATATGTGTATATGTATATATATATATATATATATATATATAGCCGGAGTCCTGGTGTGGCGCTGTAGGTTAATGCGCCAGACTGCAAAACCATTTGAATTACAAGGTCAGCAGTTCAAGCTCAAGCTTACCACCTGCTCCTCAGAAACCCTATACAGGGTCGCTATTGGTTAGAACCAACTTGATGGCACTTCACAACGACTACCACATATATACAGCCAGCCCACTTTACAGACATGGAACTGACACTCAAAGAGGGTGAACAGGCACATGAATTCCCCAAGAGCACAGAGCAAGGAAGTGATGGTGCAAAGGCAGTTAAAAGGGATAGAGAGCACCAGAGGGGATTGTTTTGTAGGGTGGCTATAAAATACCCTCAGACTAAGGGGACAGGTAAGGATAGACCTGAAGGAAGTAAGAAAGTCACCATGTGGAAATCTAGGGCATGCACTTTCCAGGCAGAGCAGACCAACAGTGCAAAGGTTCTGCGGTGGGCGTGCACACTGTCTTTAAGCAAATTATAAAATTGGATGCTGCTTTCATGGTACTGCAAAAGAGAAAGAGGGCTTCAGAAAGTTTGTGGAAAATGGAATTCAAAGTCAATGGAATTTTTCCATGAACTTTTAAAAGCCCCCTCATATGTGTATCTGTAATCGACATATACCTATATCTACATAGCCCCACACATATATACATACGTACATACATCTATGTATGTGTATACACACATAGTGGCACACATACACAAACAAGGGAGCATCAAAAAGTTCATGGAAAAATGGAATGAAAAGATAATGGAATTTTTCATCAAACTTTCTGACGTCCCCATGTGTGTGTAAGTGTGCATATAAATTAAGGAGCCCTGGTGGCACCATGGTTAAAGCACTTGACTGCTAACCAAAAGGCTGGCAGTTGGAGGCCACCCACCAGTTGAGGGAGATCTGCTGCCACAAAATGACAGGCCAGGGAACGGAATGTGGACATTCTCCTCTGTCCTGCAGTGAATCAAAACTGACTCAATGGCACACAACAACAAATTTAAATCATCAAGGAGGCGAATACAACAATAAGACGGTGGACATGGGAAAGAGTACCAAGAGAGAAAGTAGAAAAACAATGTGGGTGAGACAAGCTATTTGTGGCTTTGCAGACCACTATCAGAGAGCTTTGGCTCTGACTGAGAGAGAGAGGAAACCACAGAACTCATCTGTGTGGGAAGTGATCGGATATGTTTAAATCGTCAAATTTATTTTAAGCAGTTTTTTTTTTTTTTAAATGAGACAATCATATATTTACACATACCATTACTATTTCCAATGCTCTTCACACCTTTGTTTAGAACCAGATTTCTATCTGGTATGAGTTTCCTTTACATTTCTTGTAGAGTAGATCCGCTGGTAATGAATTCCTTTAGCTTTCCTAAGTCTGAAAATATCTTTACTTTTCCTTCCCTTTTTTTGTTTTTTTAACAGCTTTTGCTGTGAATTGAGTGAAGGTCTACAGGGCAGATCACCAGTTTTACATTCAACAAATCAGTGCAATGATTATCGTCCCTCCAAAGGTTACATTTTGCAAGCCAGCCTCCTACCCACAGGCATAGTGCCTTTCTCAATCCATGGGCCAAATGTGGCAAAACGTGACCTGCTGCCCTGTGATTCAAACCTACCATGCAGTCCAGCACATGAGCCCGCAGTGCCACACTATGACTCTTTCGTGCCTTTATCACCCCCCATTTTTGTAGCCAAAGTCTAAGTTGCCCGTCCCTTTCAACCCAGTGTACCGAGGAGGCAAACTTGATCCTTGATACGAAGAATCCTTCCCTTTCTGTTGGAATTTTGAGCAACTTCCACAAGCGAAGATCCAGTTCATCAAGTTGTAGCAATTTACACTTGCTCCCTGTATCAAACATCTTTACCTTCATCTGATTGAGTTCTGGTTGGCAAGACATCCAAGTTAGGTACATCTGCAAGTCTGGGAGTGCTTACATGCCTCCTCCCTTTTCAGACCAGCTGGCCACTTACTCTTAACTCTAGCTCCCAGTGGTTGTTGTTGTTGTTATGTGCCGTGGAATCGGTTCTGACTCATAGTGACCCTGTAAGGGGTTTCCAAGGCTGTAAATCTTTACGAGAGCAGAAAGCCTCATCATTCTCCCAGCTGGTAGTTTCGAACTGCTGACTCTGAGGTTAGCAGCCTGATTTGTAACCAGTACGCTACCAGAGCTCCTTAGCTCCCAGTGGTTAGGTCAGTGTTACTGGGCTTGGGAATTCACACATCTCCCTGAACTTCAGACCAGCCAACCCTTCCTCTTCTCTCTATCATCTCAAGGTCATTGGATGTCTGTGGAACATAGCCAAACTCAATCCATATTTTCATTGCTGTATTTCCCCACTTCCACTCACAAGTTGACCAGGGCAGTCACCAGCAAGCATAGAGGACAGTTCGTGTGTTCCCTTTGAGTTTCAGTGTTAGAAAGGGGTTTACCCTGCTGGGCTGACTTTTCTTGCCTTGATGACTCCAAGCTTGTTCCATGGAAAAATGATATTCTGCTCCCTGTCCCACCCTGCTACTTCCCTCCCCCACCCCCCATGCTGCTGGTTTTTCTTTCAAGAAGTATCTTCTGTTCCTCTAGCCTTTCTGCGTTGGTCTGCATGTCTACTCAGTTGGGAATGTCCCACCTCTGAAGGTTCTGGGTGGGGCTCAGGATTCCACCTAAGGCCCTATACTCCACAAAGGCTTAACAAGAAGCCCATTTCCCTGGGCACATTCTAGTCCCTTTTTAGATAATCCAATCAGTTATTGGCTGAAGACAGGCTTACAAGCTTTCTGCAATCCTATTTCCCAATATTCCTTTCTATACCCCTTAAATGTCTATATTATAAAAGTAGGCAGGGGAGACCAATATCCACAAAACAGTCACACACCTTAACACTGTTTCCCCTCCCTTCACCCATTCAGACTGTCTCGATCCCTACATCATAGAGCCCTGTTGTTCCAAGGCTGTGCATATATCACACTCTACCTCTATCCTATTTAGCCCATGCATAGCTTCCTACATCTTCCCCTATCATTCCATTCATCTACCCCCTCCCACTTCTTGTACGTTGCCCTCCCCCACCTTTTTACTGCCCTCCCCATCACCAGAGCTATCATGTGTCTATCCCCTAACAGGTGTGAGTTACTGTCCCCTCCCTGTCTTCCCTGGTAACCATCAAAGTATCACATAGTATGGACTCTTTTCTTAAGCTTTTACAATAGTGATCTTATGCAATATAAGTCCTTTTGTGCCTGACTAATCTCAGTCAAAAGGAGCTCTGGTAGCACAGTGGTTACAAATCGGGCTGCAAGCCACAAGGTTAACAGTTCGAAACTACCAGTTGTTCCGTGGGAGAAAGATGAGGCTTTCTGCTCCCATAAAGATTTACAGCCTCAGAAACCCTGTACAGGGTCACTACGAGTTGGAACCGACTCCACAGCATATAACCACCACCACCAATTTCACTCAGCCTTATGTCCTCAAGGTTCATTCATGGTATGAGGGGTTTTCAAGATAGCATAGTATTCCACTGTGTATAAGTTCTAAAGGAATCCCCTAGCTTCTATATTACAGACAGAATGTGTGTTTGTGTGTGGATTGGAGGGAGTGGGTGTTAGGCCATGGAGATTCTAGGAAAGAGACAGAAAGCTCATAAACAGGAGGTCATTGCAACAATCTGAGCAAGAAATGAGCTGGCTTGGGAAGGGGTAGCAAAGAAAGTTGGAAGTGGTCAGATTCTGGGTATGTTCTGAAAGTAAATCAAGCATTATTTGGTGGTAAGATGTGGGAAACCAACCTTAGTGGGACCAGCTAGACACCAACAGGTTTTGGTCAGATGTGGAGAGAAGTCCTGATACTCAGATACTAACCAATAGGTTGCTAGTTTGAATCCACTGAGCAGCTCTACAAGACAACCCACTAGGAGACACGTTCCTAGAAAAGATTACAGCCTCAGAAACCCTATGGGGAAGTTCTCCTCTGTCAAATGGTGCCACTCTGAGTCAAAACTCGATTCTATGGTACCTAACAAGAAGAAGATGATGTGGGATATAAGAGAAAGAAAAGTCAAGGATATCTCCATGGTTTGTGTCCTGACCAACAAGAGGAACCATGATGCATTATCTGAGATGGGAAAGGCTACAGGAAGAGACCAATGGCCAGCCTGGGGGTGAGCACTAGGGGCTACCTTCTGAACACACTACTAGGTTTGGGATGCCTTTAGACATCTAAATCAGAGCAGTGAGTGGAGAGGTACCAAGTTGTGGAAGCAACATTGGGAAACATTGGTCCAGGTGGCATGTAAAAGCATGAGATTAGATGGGCTCACTCAACCAGGGACCAACGATAAGAAAGAAGAGGGCAGAACACAGTCTGAGGTACCCTGAGGTTCATCATACACATGATGGTGGAAGACATCATTTTTAAATAATGGTAAAAGTCTCAATATTTGATGAATACCGTACAGGAGATCAACTGCCATCCTTTGGCCTGAATCATATAAAGTAGGAGGAGAGAGCCAAATTAAATAAAACTGTTATTGTTGTTAAGTGCCATCCAGTTGGTTCCAAACCACAGCAACCCTGAATAGGATTTCCAAGGAGCAGCTAGTGAGCTTGAACTACTGACACTGCAGTTCAAACCAACTTTGGAGTCCAGAACATGAATCCACAGTGCCACACCAGGACTCCCTAAATAAAACTATCACCTGGACATTCCTGAGACAATTCTGCTCTGTTACACAGAGTTGCTATGCATTGAAAACCAACTGGATGGTACCCAACAATATATGAAACCTGATGTGGAATGTTCTTAGTCAAAGTAAATACAAGAGCCCTTTAAATCCTTAGGCACAATAGCTGGAAAACATTAGTCTATTCATACCACACAGCTGATGTCTAGACTAATTATATAGATGCCAATTCTTTCAGCAAATTAGGAATCATAGTCTTGAATGCCATTTTAACGATTATGTGTATAGAAGAGTCTCTTCAGTCTAGCATACAAATAATTACACTCTTCAAATTTTATATGCAAATAAAGGTCATTTGTACTTATAATGATTAATTACCTTTGTTTTCTGGACAAAACATATAAGGTGGATAATGAAGTTATTACAGCTTACCATAAGAATTTGAAGTTCAAAAATAAACTAATGATAAAAAGCTTTACAGATTTTATGGGATTTTCCCCAAAGCGGCCATTAAAACAGTGAATGACAGTAGTTAAGGGTTATTTAAAAACATAAAGTTTATGAAACCACAAAGCAAATGCTCATTTAAAAGGCTCTCTATGTTCCTCAAGGTAAAAATAAAATACCTAAATATCTGGTGTGGCACTGTACGACTGCAAACTACAAGGTTGAAAGTTCAAACCCACCAGCTGCCCCTCAGAAACCCTATACAGGGTCGCTATGAGTCAGAACTGAACTCAGCTGCACTTAATAACACTTCAATAAAGGGCAGCAAACCCCAAACATTCTTAGTTTTATAAGTGACAATAATGTTACTTTTAATCAATTATTACTGAGCACCCTCACCCAGAAATATGCTCTGAGGTCTCCTATTATGAGTCTTTCTAGGATTCTGCAATTGAACTAACTTTAGCAACCAAAAATATCACTGGCTTTATTCACTAAAGACAATTTTTTTTAAAAGTTCCTATCTTCAGCAGCAGTGAGAATTATCAATTACATAAAAATTAAAGACAAAAAGTTCCAAGCAACCAGTAAAGCAGATTTTACAGTATAACGTCAAACATGCCAAATATAGGTTCCTGAGGTGTCCTAGTGGTGCAGTGGTTAATGTGCTCAGCTACTGAGAGGTCAGTGGTTCAAAGTTACCAACAGCCTGCAAAAGAAAAATGTTAACAGTTGGTTTCCTTAAAGACTTATAGCCTTGGAAATCCTGTGAGGCAGTTCTACTTTGCCAAACAAGGTCCCTTTAGGGTCACTGAGTTGGAATCTACCGGATGGCAATGGTTTTTTTCAACAGAACTTTTTAAAAAGTGTGTATGCATAGCCAAACAAATCTCTTCAAAAGCTCTTAAACATCAATTTCTTCTCCTGTGTGGCTGCAAAAAAGTAGGTAAGGCAAGGAATCGTTCATACAATCTTCAGGAGTACTTAAAATAAAAAACACACCTCTGAATTCTTTTAGGCACACACTTTCTAAATTACACTCCAGTCCTGATGTGCAGCACTGCTGGCAAAGCAATACATCAACAGATAGCTTTAATTTGGGAGCTGGGTCAGAGAAAAAGCACTCAGTGGAGAGGAAATGGCATTCGATGGCCTGGGGGAGAGGGGACATCTAGGGAAGGACAAAGAAAGGATAGAGACTCTTCTAGGAAAAATGCTTAAGAAGTTACAAAGCACCGGAGAAGTGCAGGTAGGAAAAGAACATGAAAAAGAAAAACTTAGTCAATGCAGAAAACCAGCTCAGTGTTCTAAAAACAGGTATCTAGACTGATTGTTGTTGTTGTTATGTGCCGTGGAGTCGGAACCGACTCATAGCGACCCTGTACAGGGTTTCCGAGGGTGTAAATCTTTACGGGAGTAGAAAGCCTCATCTTTCTCCCGCGGAGCAGCTGGTAGTTTCGAACTGCTGACCTTGCAGTTCACAGCCCGAGTCGTAACCACTACGCTACCAGAGCTCCTTTAGACAGGTGTATAAATGTAGACAACGTATGTGAAGATACAGATGTACTAGATAGATTATCAATTACCAATATTGTGAGGGAAGCAATAAGCAGATCCAATTCTCACAGGCACGCACATTCGAAACATGCTCTGCCAATAGTTTCTGTCTTCTTTACAATTAAGAATTATTTCAGCAAGAGGCCACGCTGGGTTGCTTCTCTCCCTACCTCACCTTATGTTAAGGTGCCGAAGAACTGAGGAAGTGTGTACAGACGGAAGACAAACACCAGTGCTGGAAAACGCCCAAGGAGCTTTGATAATCCCCTTCTATTTAATGCCTAAAGGTCAGCAGTTCGAAACTACCAGCTGTTCTGCAGGAGAAAGATGAGGCTTTCTGCTCTCATAAAGATTTATAGCCTCGGAAACGCTGTACAGGGCACATAACAACAACAAATCTTTTAACTGTGCAAGGTCTTTTTGCTTGTCTATTTGAACAAGTAAAGTATCCAGGGCTCTCATGAACTCTTAGATTTACCTTGTTAAGTGCTGTCAAGTCGATTCTGACCCATAGCGACCCTGAATAGGGTTTCCAAGGAGCAGCTGGTAAGCTTGAACCACAAACCTTGCAGTTTAAACAACTTTGCAGTCTGACGCATTAGCCCATAGCACTACACCAGGACTCCCTGGATGTTTAAACTGCACATATACATCATTTGTAAAGACAGTGTGGGGAATGGCAAGTGTAGAGGCTCTGAAGCCACACAAAAAAGCTCCAAGCCCCCCTCCTCAACCCCTGCCCCCTCTAGCTTTGATACTTGTCCACTGGCAGCCTGTTTCTTACACCTGACACAAATTTGTTGTGAGTTACTGTTGAATCAATTTCAACTCATTGTAGCCTCAAGCGACAGAGGAGAACTGCCCTCTAGGGTTTCCTAGGCTATAATCTTATTTGAATAGGCTGCTAGTCCTTTCTCCTACAGAGCTGCTGGATGGATTTGAACCCCCAACTTTTACCCATTGTGCCACTAGGGCTTCGTTGACATAGAATACTAGAGTCAATAAATGTTAGGGTGTTTCTGGGTTTTTTTCTTTCTTTTCTTTGACACTGAATTTATTATAATCATGGGGTTTGGTCCTTTATAAGGTAAGTAGACTGTGAGGTGCCTTTACTTCCTACACAGTGCTGGTACTGTTGGAGGGAAAGAAGATATATTCATGGAGGAAAATGAAGCTTCATCTAAGATTTCGGAAAGATGAGCAGAGTTTGGAAACAGGAGCTGGCATTTCACGTAAGAGAAGATTCAAGTGATCAAATCAAAGAATATGCAGGAACAGGGGGAAAGCTAAGGAAACAAAAATAACAGCTGAAAACAAAACAAAACAAAACAAATTCAGCTTAAAAATAACAGAAAGTAAGGTTGAAGAGTTTGTTAACTGGTGGTCAACTTTAAAGATTGTTATTTTTGTCATATTAATATAATTGGCAAAACTGAGGGTTATAAAATTATACATTCTTATTTAACAAACTTTCAATTTAAGCAGATAAATTAGGTAGCGCTTATGAACAGTTTCAAAAGCTATCAAGAATGACCTTCATGTTGTACTAAAAATCATTCTTCTATAGTTTTATGCAAATTGCTAGAAACCTCTACTTTAATAAATTGTTTTTGTTGCTAAGTGTCGATATACTCATACTGCAAAGACTCTGGTGTTATCTTTCTCGTACACTACGGTTTCTAAATTTGAGATAGATTGACTCCTAAGGACTCCTAGTGTGGTTTTGTAGGATAAGCATTTGACTGCTAACCACAAAGTTGGCCGGTGTTTCAAACCCACTAGTCACTCATTAGAAACCCTATACAGGGTCACTGTGAGTTGGTACTGTCTCAATGGCACTTAATAACAACAAGGAATTCATAGGAGTGCAGTTGCTCTGTTGGATAAGCAATGGACTGCAAACCACAAGGTTGGCAGTTAAGAGTCTACCAGCCACTTCAGGGGAGAAAGCAGAGGCATTCTGCTCCTGCAAAGATTTACAGCCTGGAAAACCCTGTACCAGGTGTTGCTATGAGACGGAATCGACCTAAGGACAACAGCAAGAAACTAATGGCTGGGCATAATCGGACAACACACCTGTTGAAATTATAACTATTACATGCATTTTTTCAGTAATCATTAACTCAGCTTTCACCTTATTCTCAGGGAAAAAAAAAAAATCACTGGCGTTAAGGAAAAGTTCAGGACACCTGCTCTAAAAGATTGGACATACCTAAATATTGCACCTTGTAGAAAGAATATCCACTCTCACACACCTCAACACACACACACCCTACACATTATCTAGGGGAGAGGCTCAACAGCTAACATAGATGAAATTTTACTATTAACTCAATATTGTTTGAGAGAAATTCTAGCATGAACAGTTAAACACTTTTTAAGATCAGCCCTCCCCCACCCCCCACCCCCAGTCAAATGTGTCGAAATGGTTGAAAGGTGGCAGGCTCACCTGGCTCCAAATTATTCCCCACCCCACCCCCCACCTCGGAGTCTGCTGCTATCCTAAAACCCCCATGACTGAAGTTCTCTCATTTAAAAATGCATTGCAACAGAATGAATATACCACACTTTAGGTAGCTTCCTCTCAGCACAGAACAGAGTCCCAAGGAAAGGAATTCTACAATAGGTACATTTTGGATGGTGGGACAGGCAACCAAGGGGTCAGGAGGGCTCAAGCTGAGTGTCTGACACCACCGCCAAGAGCAAGGTTCTCTGCGTTCTCTGACTGGACTTGGTCTCCAGGTCTCTTCCATGTAATGATCTTGCTTGCTGATTTACCAGAGCCAAAAATAACCACACGCTCCAACTGTAGGCAATTTTTCATGATAGCCTAACTCCTGGTACCATCAGATAGATATTCTCTAATTAATAGCTGTCAGACTCAAAAATACTCTGTATCTGTATTTTTTTTTCAAATTCAATCTTTCAAATGATGGCACAGTAACTAACTGATAAATGTGCACTAATTTAAAAAAATAAGCTATTGATCAAAGCCTCTGTATTATAAATACATTTGCACTCCGTTAAAATGCAAACAGCAAGTTGTTTTGATATTGTCCTAAGATAAATTCATGACACAGGAATGATTTGTTTTGCATATTTTCTTTCATACTTTTAATTTCATACACGCCATGCACAAGAACTTTTGCATACGGCATGGCAATCTATGAAAGAGGGAATAACTAGACTTAGGAACAGCAAGGTCTGGGAAGAATGGTGAAGGTCATTCTTGTGAGTTGGAACAGTTTATTTTTCTCATTCATTTCAACAATCTATTATGTTTGCAGAAAAGGGGTACAATTTATTATACTTTTTAAAAATGACTTAATTTTCCTCATAATAATGTCATATACATACTTTGAGAATGCAACATTTTTATGAGGAATGTGCCATTTAAGTGATTTATGATTACTTAAAGTGGATATGCTATCCATATATCTGGTTAAAATTTTTAAATGTTGTTAACTTCAAAGTATTCAGAACATTATCCTTGAAGAAATTATTGAAATCACTAAGGGAAATATTCTACCACTTTTTTTGCTCACTGTAATTTCCAGTCCTTACATAAGTTATACTAATATAAAAGAGTTTGTGAAAAATAAATCCAAGTTTTACCATAAACTTAGGTTTACTACTCACCAAGCCATTTCCGATACATGAAATGATGAGATAGGATCACAATTAAGACCCAAAACTATAGGCAAAATTTCCAGTATCTCAGGAGAAGGTTTTACATGACAGTTAAACATTCAAAGGAGAAAACTAAACAGTGGCATTCAGAGACTCACATTTATGAAAGGTTTACACAGCAGACTAGCTACTCTCTATGTTTGCACTGAGCAAAACGATGTCTTTTGTATTTCTTGTCCAAAATGATAACTTGTTAATCCTCAGTATGTATATATGACCCACAAAATTCAAAAATGCTGTTCACCATATTTAAGGTGTAACAATCTCTGCATGTGAGTTTTGTTATTAGAACAAAACTATTTTTGAAAACTATGTACAGCTTCATGTTAAAAAAAAAAAAAAAACATTGTCCAGAGATGTGTTTTATCAGTGAAGTGCAGCATTTCATAGAGAATACTATAGTTCTCTACAAGTGGATTCAAATATACAAGAACCAGTGTAAACACCCAAGAAATGTGTTAATGGAATTAAAATTTTTAAACTTTCTTTCACAAGAAAAAAAAAAAAAATCTCCTATTATGTCCAATATAAAATACTATGCAAGGTAATATAATTCTTCCAACTTAGAGATAACAAAAGAAAAGTTCTTAACTTGAGTAGCCAGAATAAACACTAAAAGTGATATGTGAAACTGACTGTAATTTCATGTTAGGAACAAAACAGAAAAACAACATACCTCCTTATCGAATGATCTCTTAATTGCAGTAAAATAGGACTATGTAAATTGAAATTGTTGTACAGAACTGAATATCATGCAAAATATTTTGTCTGACAACAAAGTTGGTTTTTAATCTTCAGAGACTAGAAATGGGGGGTAATATGTGTCTCAACAGTGACCTCTAGTGGACAAGTCTTAAAATGGGTGTTTCAAAAAGAAAACAACAAAAATCCTTTTACAAGTGTAAACAAGTAGAAACTCTGTTTACAAAGCTAACACTCTGAAACATACACTGAGTAATCAAATTACAGAATATGAAAAAGCTCTGCCAACTCTGACTCAGAAGTTAGGTGATCAAAATGACAGGGTGCATTAGGAGGAAGGCAGAGATTCACTGGAAGACCTCCTTTGAGATAGTGTTCCCTTCTTAAAGTAACACTGAGGGTGAACCCTTGTGTAGATTATCTCACACTGTTCAGAATGAGCACCACACATCATCTCAGTGATTGACAGGTATGAACGAAGCGTCGACTGAATGGCACTTTCCTGGGGAGCACAATACCTAGGTGGCACAGTAGTTAAGAATTCAGCTGCAAATATGGGATATGATTTGATCCCAGAAAAAACCTGGTAATCTGCCCCTGTAAAGATTATAGCCTAGGAAACCTATGGGGCAGTTCTACTCTGTCCTGGGTGGTTATTAGGAGTTGGAATGGACTTGATGGCATTAGGTTTGGGTTTATACTATGGGGAAGGTACACAATAAATATAAGATAGGGTTGTAAGCCTCAAGAAATTTACAAACGCATGAAGAAACTAGCGAATGGTTTGGGGCCTTAAATATACAACACTTACTTTAAGTGAAAGAGAAACATATTCAGAGACCAGTGACACCTAGAGCAATAGAAGGTAGCTTTCTAGAGAAGAGACCCACACGGAGAGCTCAGCTGAGCCCAGGTGGGTTGGTCAGGATGCAAGTTTTCTCTACCTGCAGATTTCTTAATTGTACCTGAGTAACATCTGTCTTAGCACACCACTCTGTAACTAGGAAAGAACCCCAATGACTATAAAAACACTGTCAACCACAATTCATAGGGTAAATTTATAGAGGCATATGATCATGTTTCATTAGAGAACTCATAGTCTAGTACATTTGAAATGAGCAGATGATGAGTAGGAAATGACAAGTTTCCTATACCCATTCAGCCAGCAGAAACCATCCTACTCTGACATGCACCCTTTCACCTCAGGCCAGTTATTTCTTCTTCTTTGAGCCGCTTTCACAGATCTGCTTCCTTCCATCAACCACTAATGGGTTGGTAACTGCAATTATTAGGAAAAACTATGTGCTCCAAAATTGGCATTAAGGAAGAACAAGAAATGGTTCTTGCTTTCAGGAAGTAGGAAATCTATTTAGAATGAGAGAAGACTGAGGCAAAAGAAGGGCACAGAAGTGTTAAACTGTAGTTTGGGGCAGAAAGATTCAAGTGGGCCAAAGCAGTCAGTGGAGCCTTGAGGAAAGATGGGCCAAGGAGGCTGTGATGGCCGCTGCTGAGTTGGGGTGGAGGAAAGGCATGACAGGAATACAGCAGGGCTACACAGGGGGGGAGAAAAGAGAGACCCATTTTTTTAAATAGCAGTATGTGGGGAAGAAAGTCTGACTGGGGGAGAGGGGAGGAAGGCAGAGGAAGGCAGGCTTTGAAAATCAAACAGAGAGGAAGGCCACAACCAGGTCTGCAAAGTATTGTAGGCAGATGTTATACAGGGACAGGCTGGCAGCAGACCCTCATCTTAACTCTGAAGCTTTTTCCATTGAGTCAAAAAGAAGTTCTGCTGGCAAAAAGGCAGAACAAAAGAATTCACTTGCTGCTCGTGTCCATGTCCCAGAACACGGCACAGGCATGTGTAATCTAGAAAAGTCTGTCCCTGCAAAGCTATTCCCCATTGACTTCAACAACCCATTTGCACACCCTTAGTCGCACGTGTTTACAATTCAACAGCTTCACTGTTGATAGTGATGAGGCTCTCACAGTGATAAGCTTGACAGTTTTAAAATATTTTTATGAGCCATAATATAGAAGGAGTCCTAGTGTAGCATTATAGGATAAGCATTAGACAGCAAGGCCATCCTGAACCACAAGGCTGGTGGTTCAAACTCACCAGCTGCTCCTCAGAAACCCTAATACAGGGCTGCTATGAGTCAACCGACTCAAAGGCATTTGACAACAACAACAACATAACACAGAAAACTTTGAGAATTTCTGCTCACAAAATCTCAGGAATTTAAAGATCAAAGATTTCAGCCTTCAGTTTTCTCAGGGCTTCACTCTACTGCATTTGTGCTGACATCTCCATGTCAAGGCCATTGGCAGGACAAGATCAACTTAGTACCACACTATTCTGATGCCCCCTGCAGATATTATCAAAGGTTGTCCCTCAAATCAGAATCCCAGTTTAAGAAAGCCAGACAGTCATTCCGTGAGTTTGTTGTTGTTATGTGCTGTGGAGTCAGTTCCGACTCACAGCCTCCCTGCACAGGGTTTCCGAGGCTGCAAATATTTAGGGGAGCAGAAAGCCTCATCTTTCTCCCACAGTAAACAGCTGGAAGTTTGGAACTGCCAATCTTGAGGTTAGCAGCCTGATTTGTAACCACTAAGCAATGTCAAAGAGCAGTTAATTGGCATAAGAAAAGGCAAAACACAAATATTTTTGCAAGATAAAAGCTGGGCTGAAGGGTTTATCCTTTTTTGTGTCCCAGTGGTTTCAGCATAGCCTTGTCAGCTGGTCCCTATTAAAAACAATGGGAAATGAAAGACACTGATTACAATACAAAGTGACACTACGGATGTGCTATACCACTTGCATTTAATGCATATTTATATTCCCATCAAATGGACATATTTACTATAAACACTTGAAAATCCATAGCAAAGTCATCCTTTTAAATGCCAGAAAAATAGTAAAAGATGCTAATTTGACCTTAGTGGAACATACTAAGTGTCACTGTTCTCACAATGGCTTGAAACAGAAGTTACCAAGACGATTAATTAGAGTTTAAGGATTAGGTCAAAAGTGTCTCCAGTGGGGGAAAACAAGGGACAAGGATCGTGGTATATGAAGTTTGGAATCTTCCAGAGCTGACCATTTTAAGAGCAGGCACAATTTAACAATTGAATTCCATATTTTTATCTCTCAAAGTCAATATCCTTAAGGAAACAAACTGATGTACTGATCCCTGAGATTTTTATCTTTGCGAACACAATAAGTAAATAAGTAAGTAAACTAAAAGTATCTGAAAGATTTTATTTAAAGGCTACATGAATTAATAATTAATCACAAAAGAAAAAGAAAGCTCCTTTTGCCTTCTGGCCAACATGCAAATGCTTCTACTATAATAATGCTGCTGTCGGAATAATGGTAAGCTTAGCAATTAAGAAGGACTTTTATGAACCACTCAAAGAAGGCTTCAGGAATTTTTGCTCACAAAATCTTGGGGCATTTAGGGATCATGAAGTCCAGCCTGCAAAATAAACTGGAAATCCCCTCTGAACAGAGATTAGGGTCTCTGGGGACTACGTAACCATTTGCTACAAAAAAACTGTGAACGGAACAGCCAAGTTACCTGCCACAGAAATATATGTGACTGACTTGTAGCCCTCACTTTAGCTTCTGTGTTCATGTGACTCAAACATGACAACTGTACAACTCTGCCTTAGCCTTCCAAACACGCACTTTTGTTAAAAAAGGCTAATCCGCCTGACTCCTGTACATGAGGGGCTCTAACTGCCACTCCTAATTCTCAATAATCAACAGCTCTGTAACATTGCCCCAAGCTGTATAGAACACACATATGCACATAAATTCACCACACCAATCCCTCAGCCTGACATTCTGCTCCATTTCACAAAGTCCCCTAACAAATTCTTGCCACATGATTAGAAAATTATTCAAGTCTGCAGGGGAGATGACAACACAAAGAAGTGAAAGTCAATTGAAATAAGAAAGGAGAGCGTGAGTCCCCACCACAAAAATCATTAAAACCTCCGCACAAAGATTTAAGTGGTCCATATCATTCACATAGGATATTCTTATTTAAAGGGAAAAAAAGGAACCAAAACACTGATATAATTTCGCTATCTGATCATCATCTTTTAGAAATGGGAATCTAAATTTTGAAACCTGCAGATGCAAATTCATACAAATTTGTAGCTTTCTTCACCCTATTGACCAGGAAAGGAAAGCATATCAAATAGTTAAATATTACACGTTTTAAGGACAAAATATAGATGAGACAAACCAACAAACAAAACACTGCCATCAAATTGACTCAGACTTATATTGAGCCCATAGGACAACACAGAACAGCCCCACAGGGTTTCTTTCCAAGGCTGTAATCTTTATTGAGAGCCCTAATGTGGTGCTGTAGGATAAGCACTAGACTATTAACCAGAAGGATGGCAGTTCAAACCAACCAGCCACTCCTCAGACACCCTTAACAACTCCAGGGCACTTAACAAAAACAAAAATCTCTACAGAAACAGACTGCTGACAGTGTCTTTCTCCCATTAAGCAAATGGTGAGTTTGAACCACTGACCTTTTTGGATGGCAGCTGAGCACTTAACGACATCACCAGGACTTCTAAGATAAACAAAGAACTCATACTCTACTAATTTTTTTAAATTACGTTTTTGCATGAATACTCACCAATGGAACAGCCATTTCAGTCACCACCACCACCACATTTGTCACCCTGAACTGAATCACTGCCAAAGAAATCATCTCATTTTCTCTCTCCACATTACATACATAAAGTACAAAATACTGGGCACCCCTATGCTTCTGTACTTTGTAGCAACCAAAATTAGTTTCACATTTCTAAAAATAACCATAAAGGAAACAGTAGTGTCATAAAGTTACTAAAACATCAAAAACTCTGTAACAACTCAGGAAAGTTAACTTACTTGTTAGCTTGTTGTGACTGAGCACCAGCTGAGTGATATGGGATAAAGAGACTGTAAAAGAGAGAAAAGAAAAGAAAATCACACAGTCAATCATGGACCGAGATTATAGCTCTACACTTACCTGTAAAACTGCTAAATTAGTTTCATAGGAAGACATGTTACTGCTCACCAAAACAGAAGCAAGGATTCATATCAAACATTCTGGTAAAATGTTCAGCCAAATTAAGAAAAGCCATGCAATTAGCAGTGCAATTAGCACGGCAAATTAGAGCTAATGAGATTAATGTCATGGGATCAGACATTACAAAGGCCAGTTAGCTTTACTTGGCTCTCCTCTCTGCAGGTCTAATCTTAACAATCCATCTCAAAAATACATCCCAGTCAGGAGAACTGGCCAAGAATGAGAAAAGGCATATCCTTACTTGTGCTAAAAACAAACAAACAAACAAACAAAAACCTCATAAAGGCTGAAACATCATCTAACAGAAGGAGGAAAATATCTTACTTTATCTACGTCCATTGTCAGGCAAGAATCTTTTCTGCACATTATCCGATGATCAGAGTAAAATCTCTCCCCAATTTCTCTTAAGACATGTTTTGGTTGACAATGAAAAAACTCTTGTTTTTACATTGTCAGTCAAAATATTGTTTGCCAGTTTCAAACATTATCATGGGGATTTAATCTGCTGGAAAACAAAAATTAAAGTTGCTAAAATAACAGTTTTTCCAACTAAGAGAAATAAAATATACACAGATTTTTTTTTAAAGAGACCTTTCTCCCAGTTTAAATTCTAAAACTCCCCTGTGTAGTCAGCATAATGTGTTTATATTAATTAATAGGGAAATGTAGAATTTTTTTCCCAATATTCTTTCTAAAAGAATATCCTATTATTTATATTGTATGAGACTACTATTGTAGTCATGAAAAGGTTTACACACAGAAAGTCATATTCTTTGATGGTTACCACTAACTAGACAGTTGCTGCTGTTAAATGCTATGCAGTCGTTCCAACTCACAGCAACCCTGTTATACGGAATCCGAGGAGCGGTGCTGGTGGGTTTGAACCACCAATCTGTTTGTTCACAGTCCAGTGCTGATCCTACAGTGCCACACCAGGACCAGAGAGAAAATATGTATAATTTTGGTAGGAGAGGGAAAGGCAATATATAAGAAGGGGGTGGTCACACATTATCACTAAGACAAAAGAAGACACGGAGAGGTGCACAAGAGTTATAGACAACAAAGGTAAACATTGACTAAGGTGACCAAGTCATAATATTTTCAATGGACTCATATGCATACAAAAGCTGGACAATAAATATAAGGAAGACTGAAGAAGACTTGATGCATTTAAATTATGGTGTTGGCAAAGTGTATTGAAAGCACCAAAACAAATCTGTTTTGGAAGAAGTACAGTCAGAATGCTCCTCCTTAACAAGGCTTCCTCTCATGCACTCTGGACACACCATGAGGAGGAGACAGTCCCTGGAAAAGGCCATCATGTTTGGTAAAGTAGAGGGTCACAGAAAAAGAGGAAGTCCCTCATCAAGATGGATTGATACAGTGGCAGCAACAGTGGGTTCAAACGTAACAACTGAAAATGCAGCAAGACTGGGCAGTTATTTCATTCTGCTGTACACAGGGTCAATATGAGTCAGAACTGAGTTGACGGTACTTACCATCAACATGGTGGTGGTGGTTGTGTGCCCTGCTTAACATCTCCAAGGTGGTAAATTTTTACGGGAGGAGAAAGATTCATATTTCTCCCACAGAGCACCTGGCAGACTCAAACTGCTGACCCTTCAGTGAGACACACACACACCCCCACACACACACACACAAACACTTGACCCACTATATCATCAGGGCTCCCAACAACATATAACCCTGCAATATCAGTAATAACAAACAATAATGTACAAGTGGTTACATATGCAGATAGGCAAGCTAGACAGGTATGGGTAGGCAAATGGAAATACACTCAAGTCCATATATGAGTTTGGCAGAGGACACTTCTACATACACATTTTTATGTGCTGTAAATATATCCATGTATGTAGTAGAGCAGACAGGAGGCAAAGTTAAAGAAACTTCTTAGTCATAACCAAACACCTGTGGGAATAAATCCTTGAGCTTGGGAGTTTAGGACAGTCTCAGGGGACAACTAAGTCAACTGGCAAAATTGAGTTCACAAAGACAAATTTCCACACTCCACTGAGATGAGCAGTGACTGTAGTCTTAAAAGGGAGTGAACAATCTCCTAAGATGCAACCAGTGGTTGCTCCCCATTCAATACAATATCATAAGATAAAAACTCTAGTTTCTTCCCTTTTTTATATTTATAATTTCCTTTTCTAATAGAACCCTGGCTTCTATGATCTTTAACCTATTTACTTATGTGGAGTCCTGATGGAATGCAGTAAGATAATCACTTGAACTAAAGGTTGGTTTGAACCACAAGGTAGGTGGTGAAAAGTCACCAGCCGCTCCTCAGAAACCCCATACAGGATCAGCTATGAATCAGAATCGACTCCACAACAGCACTTACACAAATAACAAATTTTACTTATTTAATCAACAGCCCTCTAAATAGTCATTTTACCATTACTTGAGACAGTCCTCTGCTTGCTTATCTCCAGGGCTTCCTGGAAGTCTGGAACAAAGTCTCAGTCATCATTAACAAATAAGATTGTTGTTGTTGTTAGGTGTCATCGAGTTGGGGCCAACTCATAGAGACTTTATGCACAGCAGAATGAAACACTGCCTGATCGTGGGCAGACCTCACTACTGTTGCCATGTTTGAGCCCATTGATGCTGCCACTTGGCCAATCCATCTTGCTGGGGTCTTCCTCTTTTCCTCTGACCCTCCACCTTACCAAACATGATA
>NW_006408724.1:4794029-4799525 GCF_000296735.1 Chrysochloris asiatica
GCATCACTGTCTTGAAAGATTTCAATTTTTATTCCATCAATTCCTGGTGCCTTGTTCTTTGCCAATTCCTTCAAAGCACCTTGGACTTCTTCCTTCAGTATCATTGGCTCTTGATGATATGCTACCTCTTGAAACGGCTGAATAACAGCCATTTCCTTTTGGTACAGTGACTCTGTGTATTCCTTCCATCTTCTTTTGCTAAACATTTATAATGGTCTGTTTCAAGTTCTATACACAACGGGTGGCATCGAAGGCCAGCTTGTTTGCATTATTTAAATGCAACGGCTTACAGGTGATTACATAGGTTAATGGGGCTTCAAGACCAGCCAGCAAGGGCAGAAAAGGCACTGCTGGGACTTTTTTCTCAAGCTCTCCTGAAACAAACACTGCTGGCACATACACTGATGGGTCATAATCTAGAGATGAAAGGTGTTCTGTGCAGCTCAGAAAACACCTGCACAGCTGTAGCCATATGTGTCTTGCCCCCGTGAGACTTGCTGATACTAGCTTTTTCCTATTGTACCTTTGCCTTTATTAAATGCTTACAAAAGTATGCCTTGTGAAATCCTGCGAGTCCTTTCAAACATCCAACCTACACTATCACTGCAATAGTCAATCTCTTCACTTCCAGTCTTGGCCCCATGCAGACAGCCTTCTCATTCTGCTCGGACTCTAACACTCCATGCCCAGTCCCCTTCCGTGGGGATACCCTGGTCGTCCTGCTTAGATTCTGACTTTTCACACTACTTCATACCCTGCACAGATGTTTGCCTTACCCCACCTAGGTTCTGACACACCACTTTAGGGAGTCCTGGTGTGGCGCTAAGGCTAATGTGCTGAACTGCAAAGTCGTTTGAAGCACAAGGTTGGTGATTCAAGCTCACCAGCTAAACCTTGGAAACCATATACAGGATCGCTATTGGTCAGAAATGACTCAAAAGCACTTAACAAAAACAACACCCCCCACACCCTGAATGTGGATCTTCCTCTGTCCCCAATAATGACATTGCTGCTATTGTTGTCATTAAGTGCCTTCGAGGTGGCTCTGACTCATAATGACCCTGAACAGGGTTTTCAAACAGCGGCTGGTGGGTTTGAGTCACGATCCAAGCTGTTCACAGTCCAGTGCTGAGCCTACAGGACCACACCAGGACTACACTGTAAACACGTATACTTTTGGTGAGAGGGAAATGCAATATATAAGAAGGGGGTGGTTGCACATTATCACTAAGATAAAACAAGACACAATGTCTTTTGGTTTTTACAAAGAATCTTGACAGGAGCTTTACACATGATGTTTTAGATTTCACACTTTATTTGTAAGAGTTACAATTTTTCTTTCCTTCAAATAAAGCATTCCCCTATCTCTGAGGTCTACAGACTTACATGCTGTTGTTGTTGTTAAGTGCTATTGACTTGGGTCCAACTCGTAACAACCCTGTATTGGGTTTCTAGGGAGCAGCTGGTGGTTTTGAACCACATTAAACAAGATTAAACAAGTTCATAGGTGTATTGGTTAAGATTATGTTCAGCTTAACATTCAAGATATTGTTTTTGTTAGGTGCCATCAAGTCAGTAATGACTCATAGGATCTTATGTACAACACAATGAAATGCTGCCGGGCCCAGCACCAATCTCACAATTGTCGCTACACTTGAGTTCATTGTTGCCACCACTGTGACAATCCACCTCATTGGTGTCCTTCCTATTTTTCACTGACCCTCCACTGTTTCAAGTATGATGTCCTTCTCCAGAAGCTGATCCCTCCTGCTAACATGTCCAAAGTATGAAAGATTAAGCCTGGACATCTTGGTTTCTAAGGAGCATTCTGGCAGTTCTTCCAACACAGATTTCTTTGTACTCTGACAGGCCATGGTACTTTCAATATTCTCCTCAAACACCATAACATTCAAATGCATCAATTCTACTGTGGGCTTCCTTATTCATTGTGTGACTTTCAACAGCATATGAGGCTATTGAAAATGCCACGATTTGGGTCAGGTGCTCATTAGTCCTCAAACTGTCATCTTTACTCCTGAACACCTTAGAGAAGTCTCGTGCAATAGATTTGCATAAAGCACTACTGTCATTTGATTTCTTGACTGCTGCTTCCATGAGTGTTGATGGCTGATTCGAGCAAACTGAAGTCTTTGACAACTTCAATCTTTTCTCCATCTATATATACATTATTTATTGGTCCAGCTGGAAGGATTTTTGTTTTCTTTAAATTGAGGTGCAACCCACACTGAAGGCTGTGGTCTTGATCGTCATCAGTAAGTATTTTAAGTCCTCTCTACTTTCAGCAAGCAAGGTTGTATCATCTGCATATCACAGGTTGTTAATGAGTCTTCGTCCAATCCTGATGCCACATTCTTCTTCATATAATCCAGCTACTCGGATTATTTGCTCAGAATACAGAGAGCATAAATATAGTAAAGATTGTCCCTGTTTCCGTTCAATCAACTGCTTCTTGGTCTATGTACAGGTTCCTCATGAGCACAATAATGTGTTCTGGAAAATTCATTCTCTGCAATGTTGCCCATAGCTTATCATGATCCATACAACCAAAGCTTTAGCACAATCAACAAAGCACAGGTAAACATGTTTCTGATATTCTCTACTTTCAGTCAAGAGCCATTTTATGTGAACAATGACATACCTCATTCTATGTCCTCATCTGAATCCAGCCTGGACCTCTGACAGCTCCCTGTCAATGTATGGCTGCAACCATTATTTAATTACCTTTAGTTATCAAAATTTTACTTGAATACAATATTGCACAGGAGAGCAAACCCAAAATCAAGGTTTTCACAGCACAGTAGTTTCTCTGTTACTTAAGCATACACAGTCCAGAGTTCCTACTGTCTTGTTGCTCAACCACCCTCGAGATACATAGCTCCCACTTCACAATCCAAGAAGGCTGCTGGAGCTCAGCATCAGTGCCATGTGTGCACTGCCATCAGGAGGAAGGGAAAGATAGAGAAGCCACCTTCTTTTAGGAAACATCTAGAAATTGCACACAACACTTCCACCTATAGCAAATTAATAAAAATGTGTAGCACAGTGCTGCCTAGCTGCAAGGGAGGCTGAAAATTGAGTCTATATTTAGATGACCATGTGCCAGCCCAAAATTAGGCATTCTATTAACAGGACAGGAGAGGACATTTATGGTTCAGTGGAAGATTCCTTGCTTTCTATGAAAGATTTGGGTTTGGTTCCTGGTCAGCGCACCTCATACGTAGTCCGACTTGTCTGTCAATGAAGTCCTAGGTGTCGTTATGATGTTGGACTAAGACAGACTTCAAAAGAAAAGCCTGGCTATCTACTTCTGAAAACCAGTCTCCAGAGACCACAACATCCAATGCATGCCAGTCATGGCACAGGAATGGGCAGACTTGTGCTCCACTATGCATGCAGTTGGGAGTCTGGGTGTGGTGCTGTGGGTTAATGCGTTGGACCACAACATCGGTTTGAACTGCAAGGTCGCTGGTTCAAGCTCACCAGTTGCTCCTTGGAAACCCTACACATGGTCGCTATGGACCAGAACCGACTCAACTGCACTTAACAACAACAACAACATGCATGCAGTAGTCCTGGGGCTGATTCAAAGTTCTGTAATGCAACAACATTACAGAAAGAAGGGGTAAATTCTGATAGGTAACTGACAGTCTTTCACAAGAGCAGCCTACTACATCTAAAAGTTACAGAAATCAATTCTAATTACAAAAAACTGATGACTCTTCTTTCTCCTCCTGCCTTAATCTTAAAAAATATCTCATGAGTTGATTAATTCTTACACATACACACACACAAAGAAACTTGCCTTCTCTAAGCTAAAGTTTACAAGGATAAACTTTATTAGGGAAAACTGATACTTTTCAATCATTTTATTTTGTTCTTTCAACAAATATTTCACAACATTGTAGAGAAAATGACAACGATGAAAAATTCTCTTTCTCCATCTTACTTTCATAAAAGAGAGAAATTTAGTTGTTGCTTTCCCTGATCACACCACTAGAATGGATTTTTCTTTCTCACCATTGTTAAAAGGCTCCTTGGTACAGTAGGTAAGAGAGAAAAATATAGAGCAAAAAGAAAAATTGAATAAAAGATCTTTGAGAAAATATTAAGGGCAACAAAGGATCTCGGGCTGGACCTGCAGGAAGGGCAGTTAAGTTGAACAGAGTCACAAGAAACCCATAAAGACAGGGACAGGCAAACCCCAAGTAGCAACAGATGTATTTATATAGCCCACTTCTTTCCCATTTGTGAATGGCTAGTTCATGGTGAGTCTTGCATGGAAACTGTGCTGTTCAAAAAGAAGGCAGAAAGGGTCTGCCACAATAGAACAGATTATTTAAACGAACAAAAGCAGTCACACATCAAGAAAATGGAAGTGGGCTAAGCCCACTGACCTACTGCCGCTGCCTTGTAGACCTTAAACACATGGGTGTGTTAATAACATACTCTAATGGTCCTGCTAACGCAAACTGTCAAGAATGAGCAAGCCAGAATGGTGAGAACAAATTGCTATTAAAATTCTTAAAGCAATATTAAACTATGCTTTGCCCAGGCATTTTCAAAGTAGAATATATTTCAAAACTCAACTAAGAAACTACAAAAGCGTGCTGACAACCATAGTTCAATGTTATAGTCCCTTGGTTTTCATTAAGTCTCTATCGTCTCTTAATCAATGGTATTTGGGTGCACATTCTATTGGACCAAATTACATTGGCAAAGTAAAACCGGAAGTGTTAAGGGTGTTTACGAAGGAAGGAGAATGGGGTAAAGCTGCTGGTGCTGTATGTACATAAGGTGCATGTTGTTGATTCTGTAGCCACAAAAGCAAGTAGTCAGCAATGAAGTGTTCAAAAGAAACTGGCAGTTTCAATGATTTCACACAAAAAACAATCAAGGACACACTCAGGCACTTACTGGCTAGGTATTTTCCAATCACCAAATGCCAACAGTCTCTACCTTTGAAGAATCAGTATCTTCTTAGAAATACTGTTGTCCGCACATCTTGGTTAGCCTGGAGCAGCCTCAGTTTATACCTGCTGTCATTCTCAAAAAAACGGCCTGGTTTGGATGACCAACGACACAGGCACCATACTTAGAACACATCGAATATGCACCCAAAGCCCCAAATTCAAGGCAAAAGGGGTCATGGACACAAAACAAGCCTATCTAACAGGATGATGGCAGCTCAGAAAGAGATGTGATTTATTTAGTCCATGATCCCCTTTATACCTTGAATTTGGGGTTTGGGGTGTATAGCTAGAAACACTATAGGGTAAGAGCACTAAAAATCAGTTTCGAAGGATATATGGAAACTGGGGGTTAGGGATAGGGAAGCCATCCCAGGCTTACTAAAACAAAGAAAACTAGGAAAACTTTCAGGACCTGGAAGGAGGCATCTAGTGTTTCAACTGATATATATATATGTATATATATATATATATACACACACATTATATATGTATATATATATATATA
>NW_006408724.1:4799710-4808369 GCF_000296735.1 Chrysochloris asiatica
AAACTAGGAAAATTTTCAGGACCTGGAATGAGGCATCTAGTGTTTTAACTAATTTTTTTTTTTTTAAATCAAAGGGTTAACTGAAAACGCCTAGGAAAATAATCGTTTCTAAATTAATTCACGGAAGCAGACATTATGTTTAAACTAGTTGAGAGTTTTTGCTCTGCTTACCCCTCTTCTTGTTCAACAACAAGTAGACAGCATGAGAAAAACAAAACAATCACAGGGAAATCCACAGCCCCATACAGTGATAGTACAGACTTGTTTCCAGATCAACCCCTCAGATCATAAAGCTGTGCCATGCTGAAAATCGTCTCCACAGTTTTCAATTTGGAAAATTTGGAGGCAAATTACTCCTTTGGTAGTACTTCACAGACTGTAAAAAGTTCCAGTCTGACAGAATGACATTCATATCCAGACAAAAACCCAGGACCAGGATGAGACAAACAGACATGAGACTAAAAAGCACACAAGTGATCAGGGGCTTTTGAAGAGGAAGTTTTGATCACAAGTTTTGAAGAGGAAGCTTAATTTCAGTGGCTATCTAAATGAAAGATTTTATAACACTGATCACCAAAACTGGACTGTGAGCACCAGTCTACTCCTGAATGTGCATTTGAAAACAAGGCAACACAGAAAGCCCCAGCTATCATCAGACGAAACACATCCTGCCCGACACCATCCTCAAACACAACTGTTGTTGTCTAACTGCTGTCACCGTGCCAATCCATCTTGTTGGAGGTCTTCCTCTTTTTTGCTGACCCTCTACTTTACAAATCGGGCTGCTAACCTCAGGGACAGCAGTTCGAAACTACCAGCTGTTCCACGGGAGAAAGATGAGGCTTTCTGCTCCCATAAAGATTTAGAGCTTCAGAAACTTTTACAGGGTCGCTATGAGTCGGAACCGACTCCAAGGCACATCACCACCACCTACTTTACCAAGCATGATAGCCTTTTTCAGAACGGGTTCCTCTTGAGTTGTCCAAAGATCATGAGACGAAACCTCACAATCCTTGCTTCCAAGGAGCATTCTGGTTGTTCTTCTACCAAGACAGATTTGTTTGTTCTTCTGGAAGTCCATGGTATTTTCAACATTCTTCTCCAATACCATTAACTCAAATGCACCAGTTCTTCTTCGGTCTTCTTTACTCACTGTTTAACTTTCACATGCAAATGAGGTATCCTAGCAACACATAAGCCTCTAATGACAGAATGGGTAATAGCTTCACATGAGACGCACAGGCTGGGAATCAAACCCAGGTCTCCCACATGGCAAGAGAAAATTCTACCACTGAGTCACCAAAGCCAATAGAAAACTCATTTCTGTTGCTGTTAAGAGCCATCAAGTCAACTCCAACTAACAGCAACCTAACGTATTACATGATGAAGCATTTTCCATTGCCTGGTCCTTCACCATCTTCACAAACTGCTACATTTGAGTCTATTGTTGAAGCCACTGTGTCAATCCAGAACAACTACTACTTGCTGGGATACTCAAATTGAGTCACCTTGTTTTACAACTCCAGGGGCCTCACTCCAATTCTGCCAAAGTCTATAAATCACACTATGAATGGTGCTTTCTTGAACAGTGTGGGGAAGAATCTTGCTACTGCACAGTCTACTAACATTGTGGACTAAAACAACTTCATTTTAAACTTCAAATGGCTTTGCTGTTTTTTTGCCCCCTGGTGGGTTAGACTAGAGACAACTCTAAATAACCCTAATCTGAGACTCCAAGGAATGTGGGACTAGGCCAGATGTCAGCACCAGCATAGCAGGGCTAACCAATTGGAGATTTGCATCTCCACAATGCGTGATTAAAATGCCTGCCCATGTCGCATGGTGGAAGTTATTTCACCCTTGGTAGTAAGATACAGATTCAGATCTTCTTAAATATGCAGCGTCTGACAATATATTAAAATGAAGACAGACAATAAAATGGTTGATACCAACATGTAACACAAATATCATATTCATCAACACACACAGAATATAAGAAGATTCCTTTTGAGTGTTGTTCATAATTTAAATCTTTTTTAAAAAATCACTGTGATGTGAAAGCTTTTCTTCATTTCATAACAAATTACTGTTTAAGGGGATCGCAACTCTTTACTAGTAAGCCTTCAAAAGTACTGGCTATTGGACTGGATTTTGCTATTTACAGCTGGAGGGCTTATCAACCATAATTAGTTCCTCTTGTTTAACAGGAAAGTAGTTACTACTTAACAACTTCACAAATGTGATACCGCTTTTCATACATAAATGGAAAACAGTATAGAACTTATTGTGTTCAGTACTCAGCCATGAGTTTGTCACTCACTGCCTGGGGACTTTGGGTGCAGCAAGATATTTAATTGCTGTTGTTTCTGTCAGCTGTCATCAAATCAGCTCCTAACTCAGGTCAACCACATGCACAATGGAACAAAATGCTGCCCAATCCAGTTCTGTACCATTTCCATAATTAGTTGAGATTCAGACCACTGTGATCCATAGGGCTTTCACTGGCTGATTTTGTGGAGCAGACTGCCAGGCCTTTCTTCCTTGTCCCTGGAAGCTCCACTGAAACCTGTTTAGTATCATAGCAACACACAAACAACCTCCAATAACAGATGTACCTGAGAGGCATTGGCTATAAATCAAACTAAGGTTTCCCACATGGAAGGTGAGAATGCTCCCACTGAACTACCAGTACTTCATTTAATAGGCAGATACTATATCCAAGGCCCATATTATAAACAAAGTAGATACTACATTCAGGACCCCATGGTACTAACAAAATAGATGCCATTTCCAAGGCCCAAGTTATTAACAAAATAGATACTATATCCAAGGTGCATAGTATTAACAAAATAGAGGCTATATCCAAGACCCATGGTACTGCAAAACAGATACTATATCCAAGTTACAAGATATTAACAAAATAGATGCTATATCCAAGTTACAAGATATTAACAAAACAGATGCTATATCCAAGACCCATGGTATTAGCAAAACAGATAATATATCCAAGGTCCAAGATATTAACAAAATAGATGCTACATCCAAGACTCAAGTTATTAGGAAAATAGATACTATATCCAAGGTCCAAGGTATTAACAAAATAGATACTGTGTCCAAGGACCATAGTATTAACAAAACAAAACAAAGAATATATACAGAGTCCTGATACGGCAGTCTAGGATAAGCACCACACTGCTAACCACAGAATAACAGTTCAAACCCACCAACCACCAAACCACTCCTTGGAAACACTACACAGGGTCGATATGAGTTGGAACGAACTCACCAGTATTTAATAACAACAACAACAAACACACACACACATATAAAGCAAAATTATATTTCTGAAGATATGCAGATATTTAAATCCCTTTGGGTTTAAGTATCAGTGATACAACCACTCAGTGAGCGACAGTAACTTTGCAAATCTTATGGTCCTAAAGGGACAGACTATGAAAAAGACACAAATTGCTGCTCTCAATGGGTTCCCCTGCAATAATAATGGGAGACATAATCACCGACTACCACATCAAAGAAAGAGTCCTAGTGGTGCAGAGGTTAAGCACTCAGCTGCTAACTGAAAGGTCAGCTCAGCAATTTTATCCCAACAGCTGCTCTGTGTGAGAAAGATGTGGCCGTCTGCTCTGGAAAGATGTCAGCCTTGGAAACTTTACAGGACAGTGCTACTCCGTTTTACAGGGTCACTGTGAATTACAATTAACTAAACGGCAGTGAGGTTTTGGTGTATGCAATACAGAATATAGCTCATTACCACCAAGTGGATTCCAATTCATGGATGCCAGTTAAGAGGTGGAATCCTGGTGTGGCACTGTGGGTTAATGTGCTGGACAGCAGTCAGTTTCAACCTCAAGGTGAGTGGTTCAAGCTCACAATCTTCTCCTCAGAAACCCTATACAGGGTCTCTATGCTTGGAACCAAGTCGATGGCACTTAACAACAATTAAGAGGTAAACGAATTTGAAATGTCCACTAAAGTAAAATGCCAGTAAAAGTGTTTGAAGATTAGTAAAAACTTCAAGGACCACACAAGACCAGACAACTTTATTCTTTGCTTCCTTTTTTCTTTCTTCTTTTTTTTTTTTGCTTGCTTATATTGACTTTCCTAGAATAAGCTATTTTATTTTCTCTCTCTTGTTTTACAGAGTCAAGTAATTTAATTCAGGCTTTTCATTTTTAATTGTGGATGCTACCTATGGCACGGAGCCCTGGCATGGCACTGTAGGATAAGCACTGGACTGCTGAACCACAAAGTCAACAGTTCTAATTCACCAGCTGTTCTTGGAGACCCTATACAGGGCATCTCTATGAGTTGGAACCAACTTGGCAGCACTTAACAAGAACCACAATACCATTTGTGGCATATTTATTTGGCCAATGAAGAACAGTGTCCGAATTAATAAGCTGCTTACTTGGAAATTGCTTTTAGAGAGCATTAATGGTTGAATTGTGTTCCTACCGACCTTGTAGTCCAATTCAAACTGACTTAGTGATACAGCATTTTCCCACAGGAGCAGATAAATTTAGTACTATCTTTATAAACTTACTGTGAGGAGTAGAACTGTGCCAGCCACGTGTTAAGAGTTTGGTAAGTGTAGTGCTGTGGCATAATGCATTGGACTTGCAAGGTCGGCAGTTCAAATTCACCAAGTGCTCCTTGGAAACCCTGTACATGGTTACTATGAGTTAGAACTGACTTAAGAACTTAACATCAACATTATGATTATTGTGGTACTGTAGGATAAGCGCTGGCCCGCAAAGCCGGATTGAACTGCAAGATGGCGCGTTTCAGTGTTACCAGCTGCTCCTTACAAACCCTATACAGACAGAGTCGCTGTGAGTTGGAACCGACTCTATGGCACTTAACAACAACAACAGCAACTCTTATTACTACTACCTTATTTAGTTTTAATGTTCCTGAGACTAGGAGGGGGGTGTAAAGTGCCCAGGATGGTATTGATGTAATTGTTGTTAAGTGCCTTTGAATCAGTTCTGACTCATGGTGAACCTATGTAGTTTCTCAGCAGTGGTTGGTGGGTTTGAAGCTCTTTTCATCCCAGTGTTTATCCCAGGACTCCATGGATGGTTTTTATTGTTAAGTACCGTCAACTTGGTTCCAACTCACAGCAACAATGTATAGGGTTTCCGAGGAACGGCTGGTGAGTTTGAACCACCAACCTTGAGGATCTGTATAGGGTTTCCGAGGCTGTAAATACTTATAGGAGCAGAAACCCATGAAATGGCTAGTAGTTTCAAACTGCTGACTTTGAGGTTAGCAGCCCTACTCATAACCACTACTCTACCAGAGCTCCCTATTGATGCTGTTGTTGTTGTGAAGTGCCAGAGAGTCGATTCCGACCCATAGCAACCCTGTATAGGGAGGGTTTCTAAGCAGCAGCTGGTGAGCTTGAACCGCCAACCTTGCAGTTCAAATGACTTTGCACTCTGACGCATTAACCCACAGCGCCACACCAGGACTCCAAAGTGTGAAACATGATATATGTACTTTTGAAATCAGAGTTACAGAATATCATATACCATTTTATAAGGAGCTCTGGTGACTCAGTGGTTTAGAATTTAGCTGCTAAACAAAAGGTCAGTGGTTCAAACCTACCAGTCACTCCATGAGAGAAATGTGGCTTTTATAGTCTTGGAAACTATGGGGCAGTTCTACTCTGTTGTTATGTGTTCCTGAGTTGGAATTAACTCACTGGCAGTGGAGGAATAATATTTTATAATGTCCAAATTATATAAAGGAGCTTCACTCCATAAATTGTTTTTTGTTTTTTGGGGTTTTTATGGTCAAAGCTGTTGTTGTTGTTTTTACATGCATTGTCAAAGTTAAGCATCTAATATATAAGCTTTTGATTTCAGACAATATAAGTTTTTCTCAACTCCCATAACAATGTTATATAAAAATAACCCAAGGAGTCCTGGTATGGCGCTATGGGTTAATACGCCAGACTGCAAAGTCGTTTGCACTGCAAGGTCGATGGTTCAAGCTCACCAGCAACTCCTCGGAAACCCTATACAGGATCGCTATGGGTCGGAACTGACTTGACGACACCTAACAACAACAACAAGGCAGACTACTGACACAGTTTCTTCCCAGAGTCTGATGTTAGACACTTCACTATGATTTCCTCATTTCGCTCCTCAAACAGTGGCTCTCTGTTTTCATCTAAATCTTCCTCCACACTTCTCACCGCCACCCAAGAGCTACAGAGCTGTGCTGTTGCTGTTAAATCAGCTCTGACTCATAGTGCACTCATGTGACAAAGTAGAACTGTCACATAAGGTTTTTTTTTGTTTTGTTTTTTTTTTCCTGTAATCTTTATGGAAGTGTAACACCAAGTCTTACTCTCACAGAACTGTTGGGGGGGGGGCTTAACCATAGTGCCATTGGACTCGTTCAAGAGTATTATGTGGTAAAGAGGAAGCAAACCCTCCTTAGAAGCAGGTAGACCTGCTGTCTATACAAGGGCTCTACGGTTCTCTGAGCTGAAAGACTTATCATTCAACCCTCACTATGCATATGAGGACTCGTTCTATACCACCTGCTCTCAGCTAGACGTAAGCCATCCAGTCTTGTGTGCAGTTTACCCAAGGTCTCTTCCTCTGGCACTCTGCTTCTCTCTCCTCTGCATGCTGACCTTCTCCAATCCCTAACTTAATCACTTGGATTGACAATCAAAGTCACGTGCCCACTAGAACAAACTTGAGTATGTTTTCTTCCGACTAGCTATATAGGGCCTCCCTAGATTTCCTCCCTTGGTTGTGTCTTTTCCCAGAATTCTGTTCTCCTCTGCTCCCTTTGCTTCTTACCCTCAACAAACACTTGATCCAGCAAACAAATATGCCACTGAAGTTATCCATAAACCCTCAAATACTCTTCTTTTTCCAAAGGACCATACACTCTTTATCCAAATCCTGTTCCCCTTTTCACACTGCCCACAATGAGATGCTCAAAACAGTGTCTTTCTTAAGAAATGTAAAAGTTTTTTTTTTACTGAATATTTTTGGTGTTCAGATCTATCGAGTCAGTTCTTACTCCTAGCGACCCTACACACAACAGAATGAAACACTGCCCAGTCCTGGATCCTCCTTAAATTGCACTGTGCCAATCCAGATCACTGGGGTCTTCCTCTTTTTTGCAAACTCTCCATTTTACCAAGCATGATATCTTTCTTTAGGGACTGGTCTCTTCTAAATAACTGTATGACAGACAAACTCACCATCCCGGTTTCTAGATCTCATCACTCTGGTTTCTAAGGAGCACTCCAGCTATATTTTATCTATTAAAGACCTATTTGTTCTTCTGGCAGTCCATGGTACCTTCAATATTCTTCTCCAACACTGTAACTCAAAATAATTAATTCTTCTAAGGTCTTCCATATTTATTGTTCAATTTTTGCATACATATGAGGTTATTGAAAATACCACAGTTTGGGTCTGACACACCTTAGTCCTCAAACGGACATCTTTGCTCTTGAACACTCTAAAGAGGTCTTGTGTAACAGATATTCCTAATGCAATACATTATTTGATATCTTTGCTGCTGGTTCCATGAGCATTGATTATGGATCCAAGCAATAAGTCTTTGACAACTTCAATCTTTTCTTCATTTATCATGATATTTAATGGTCCAGTTGTGAGGATTTTGGCTTTCTTTACATAGAGGCGCAATCCATATTGAAGGCTATGCGTGATCTATGATGTTCATCAGTAAGTATTTTAAGTCCTCTTTGCTTTCGGCAAGCAAGGTGGCATCATCTGCACATCGCAGGTTATTACTGAGTCTTCCTCCAATACTGATGCCATGTTCTTCTTCATATAATCCAGCTTTTCAGATTGTTTGTTCAGCATACAGACCGAATAAGTATGATGAAAGAATACATATCTGCAGTACACCTTTCCTGATTTTAAACTGTTCACTATCTCCTTGTTCTGTTCCAATGGCTTCCTCTTGATCTATGTACAGGTTCCTTGTGAGCACAGTAAAATGTTATGAAAGACCCATTCTTTGCAATATTATCCATAACTTGCCATGATCTATACACAGTTGGAAACTTCTGCATAGTCAACAAAGTGCAAATAGGCATCTTTCTGGTATTCTCGTGCTTTTAGCCAAGATCGATCATATCATTAGCAATGATATCCCAAATTCCACATTGTCTTCTGAAGCCAGCCTGAATTTCTGGTAGCTCTCTGCCGATGTACTGTTGCAGATATTTTTAAATTATCTTCAGAAAAAAAATTACTTCCATGTGACACTAATGAAATTATTCAATGGTTTCTACATTTTGTTGGGTGACCTCTCATTAGAATGGGTACAAATATGAGTATCTTCCAATAGGATAGCCAGGTAGCTGCCTTACAAATTTCTTGGCATGGATGAGTAGGGAGTTCCACAGCTGCATCAGTTTGTTGAAAGATTGCAGTTTCTAGTCTGCCAATTTCTGGAGTCTTGTTTTTTGCCAATGCCTCCAGTGCAGCATGTACTTCTTCCTTCAGTACCATTGGTATTTGATGATATACTACTTTTTGAAATGGTTAAATACAGACCATTACTTTTGGATAAGGAGCTCTGGAAGCACAGGGGTTACGAATTGGGCTGCAAACCTCAAGGTCAGCAGTTCGAA
>NW_006408724.1:4810475-4890923 GCF_000296735.1 Chrysochloris asiatica
ACAAGCAGTCCTGATAACAATTATTCGCTATTGTAGCACAAGAGATCCATTCGCATTTCATTTCATCAGCCCTGCCTAGACAGATTGTATACTACTCAGTGGAGATTCTACCTTCCACCATGCCCTCTGAATCCAGGTTTCCTTTTGAAAGCTTGTAAGCCAGTCACTTCTTGACTTTGCAGGCGCCCCCCTCCCCCGCCCCCAATTTTGGGTAGCCAATATCCAAGTTGCCCATCCCTGTCTACTCTGTGTATGGAGGGGGTAGGAATGATCCTTGCTGTAAGGATTTGATCCTTCTTTTGAGCTACTGCATCCATAGGTGTAGGTCAAGTTCATCAAATTGTAGCAGATTACTCTTTTTTTCCCTCTTCTTTCTTCTTCTGGGTGAGCTCTGATCATCCAGTCACTGAAGCCAGGTCAAGTGGGTCATATACTACCTCTTAAAATGGTTGAACATCAACCTTTTTGTACAGTGACTTTTTGGTACAGTGACTCTGTGTATTCCTTCCATCTTCTTTTGATGTCTTCAATAACAAAAGCTAAGCCTTGAATTTTTTTCTTCAGTTCCCCTAGCTTGAGAAATGCTGAGTGTGTTCTTCCTTTTTGATTTTCTGATTCCAGATCTTTGCACATTTCATTGTAATATTTAACTTTGTCTTCTCGAGCTGACCTTTGACATTTTCTGTTCAGCTCTTGTACCTCCTCATTTTTTCCATTTGCTTTAGCATCTCTACCCTGGAGAGCAAGTTTCAGAGCCTTTTCTGACATCCATTTTGATCTTTGCCTTCTTTCTTGTCTTCTTAATGAGTTTTTGCTTTTTTCCTGTATGATGTTCTTAATGTCATCCCACTTGTCTGTCAATTTGTCGTACTGTGGTAGCTTGTGAGTTGCTGTGATTCTGAAAGCTATGCCACCAGTATTTTAAATACCAGCAGGGTCACCCATGGTGGACAGGTTTCAGATGTGCTTCTGGATGAAGACAGACTAGTTGGAAACAGTGACAAACTACTTACAAATATTTCGTCACTGAAAACCTTATGAATAGCAGAGAAACACTGTCAGATATAGTGTTGGAAAATGAGCCCGAGGTTGAAAGGCACTCAAAATGCGACTGAAGAAGAGCCGCCTCCTCAAAGTAGAGTTGACCATGATGATGCGAATAGGGTAAAGCCTGTGGGAGTAAAGCCCGTGGGACCTTCATTTGCTGATGGTGCACAACTCAAACTGAAGAGAAACAGCTGTGAATATCCATTAATAATCGGAACATGGAATGTACTATGTATGAGTCTAGGAGAATTAGAAAGTGTCAAAAAAGAAATGGAATGCATAAACATGGGTATCTTAGGCATTGTTGCTGCTGTTGGTAGGTACTGTGGAGTAGATTCTGACTCATATTGACCCTGCACAGGGTTTCTGAGGCTATAAATCTTTACGGCAGCAGAACGCCTCCTCTTTCTCCAGCAGAACTGCTGGTAGTTTCAAACTGCAACCCGACTTGTAACCACTATGCTACCAGAGCTCCTTACCTTATGCATTAGTGAAATACTGAAATGGACTAGTATTGGCCATTTTGAATATGACAACCACATGGTTTAAAATGCTGGAAATGACAAATTGAAGAGGAATGGTGTTGCATTCATTGTCAAAAAGAACATATCCAGATCAGTCATGAGGTACAACGCTGTCTGTGATAGGATAATATCCATGCACCTACTCGGAAGCCCGTTTAATACCACTATTATTTAAATTTATGCACCAACCACTCTGGTAGCGTAAAGATTTGTTGTTGTTGTTGTTGTTGTTATGTGCCGTGGAGTCGGTTCCGACTCATAGCGACCCTGTACAGGGTTTCCGAGGCTATAAATCTTTACGGGAACAGAAAGCCTCATTTTTCTCCCGCGGAACAGCTGGTAGTTTCGAACTGCTGTCCCTGAGGTTCACAGCCCGATTCGTAACCACTACGCTACCAGAGCTCCTTTCCCGTAAAGATTTACAGCCTTAGAAACCCTGTACAGGGTCGCTATGTGTCAGAACCGACTCCACGGCACATAACAACAACAACAACCAACCACTTAAGCCAGTGAGGATGAAATAGAAGAATTGTACCAACTTCTTCCATCTGAAATTGATCAAACATGCAATCAAAACTTAATCATCATTACTGGTGACTGGAATGCAAAGGTTGGGAACAAAGAGGAAGGATCAGTAGTTGGAAAATATGGCCTTGGTGATAGAAATGATGCTGGAGATGGCATGATAGAATTCTACAAAATCAGTAGGTGCAATTCAAATGCCTTCTTTAGACAGTATAAGAGATGATGATATACACAGACCTCACCAGATGTAATACACAGAAATCAAATTGACTACTGTGGAAAGAGATGATGGAAAAGCTCCATATCATCAGTCAAAGTAAGGTGAGGGGAAGACTGTAGAACAGACCATCAACTGCTTACATGCAAATTCAAGTTGAAGCTGAAGAAAATGAAAACAAGTCCACGAGAGCCAAAATATAACCTTGAATATATCCCACCTGAATTTAGAGATCATCTGAAGAACAGATTTGATACATTAAACACTAAAGACCAAAGACCAGAAGAGTTGTGGGATGACATCATTTTGCCCATAATAGCCTTCAATATTTTCAAGTGAAGATTTGAATTTTTTCTTCAAATCTTTCAGTTTGAGAAGTGCTCACTGTGTTCTTCCCTTTTGATTTTTCTAACTCCAAGTGTTTGCACATTTCATTATAATACTTGACTTTGTCTTCTTGAGCTAACCTTTGAAATTTTCTGTTCAGCTCTTTGACTTCCTCATTTTTACTATTCACTTTAACAAACAGTGCAAATTTCAGAGTCTCTTCTGACATTCATTTTAGTCTTTTCTTTCTTTCCTGACTTTTTAATGACCTTTTGCTCTTGATGTCATCCCACAGTTCTGGTTCTTAGTAATCAGTGGCTAATGCATCAAATTTGTTCTTGAGATGGTCTCTAAATTCAAGTGGGACATGCTGAAAGTCAGATTTTGGTTCTAGTGGACTCAATCTCAGTTTTCTTCAATTTCAGCCTGAACTTTTGTATATGAGCAATTGATAGTCTGTTCCAAAGTCAGCTCTTGGCCTTGCTTTGGCTGATGATATTGAGCTTTTCCACAGTCTCTTTCCACAGATGCCGTTAATTTGATATCTGTGTATTCTATCTGATGAGGCCCAGGTATATAGTCACCTTTTATGATGTTTAAAAAAGGTATTTGCAGTGAGTAAATCATTGATCTTACAAAATTCTATTATGTAATCTCTAGCCTCATTTCTATGGCCAAGACCATATTTTTCAACTACTGATCCTTTCTCTTTGTTTAGAACCTTTACCATCAATCACCAGTAATAAAATTTTAAAAAAGCATCTTGATTGCATGTTTGATCAATTTCAGACTGAAGAAGTTGGTAGAATTCTTCAATTTCATAATCACTGACTTCAGTGACTGGCATGTAAATTTGAATAAGAGTGGTATTAACTCTTCTTTCTTATTGGCATATGGATATTATCCTATCACAGATAGCCTCGTACTTAAAGACAGATGTTGAAATGCCCTATTTAATGAAGCATGCAATTTCATTCCTCTTCAATTTGCTGTTCCAGCATAGTAAACCATTGTTGTTGTTGTTAAGTGCCATCAAGTCAGTTCTGAACCATAGCGACCCTGTATAGGGTTTCCACAGAGCGACTGGTGAACTTGAACCACTGACCTTGCAGTTCAAACCAACTTTTCAGTCTAGCGCATTAGCCCACAACGCCACACCATTGTCTGATTCAAAGTGGCCAATACCAGTCCATTTCAGTTCATTAATGTATAGGATATCGACCTTATATGTTCCATTTCATTTTTGACAACTTCCAATGTGCCTAGATTCCATGTTCGGATTATTGATGTATGTGTGCAGTATTTCTCCTCCTTTTGAGTTGTGCATAAACATCATTTTTAACTCAGTATCATATACTACATGGAGCTCTGGTAGCGTAGTGGTTACGAATCGGGCTGCAAACCTTAAGGTCAGCGGTTCGAAACTACCAGCCGCTCCGCGGGAGAAAGATGAGGCTTTCTACTCCCATAAAGATTTACACCCTCGGAAACCCTGTACAGGATCGCTATGGGTCGGACCCGACTCGATGGCACTTAACAACAACAACAACATCATATACTACACATACATTAGCTTTTATCAGAGAAATTTATTTTTTCCCATTTATCAAAGTGTAAAGATGCCAGGAAACCTTTTCATAAGCAGCACAGTAGGGTTAGTTAACAAAGATTTAGACTCCAAAGTCCATGCTTCAAACCACTGTCTGCTTATATCTACCCTGTATGTTCTGGAGGCACACCCAGATAGCATGTGCTATACATGGGCTAAGATTCTAAGAGGTCTCCTGGTGTGGTGCTGCAGGATCACCACTGGACTATGAACCAAAAGGTCAGCAGTTCAAACCTGCCAGCGTCCCCTTTGGAACCCTATACAGGATCAATATGAGATGGAACTGACTCAATGGCACTGAATAACAATAACAAGATTCTAAATGAAGAAGAAAAGGGTGGCAGTTAGGGAAAGGACTGAGAAAATTTAACTACAAATCCCCTAGTCTACCAAACGTATTCTCCCTTCTCACATCTGAATAGGGTTGTGAGGCAACCTTGCCCAGCCTCTCCTGCATTTGGTGTAATGGGTTCTTAGAAAGAGACCCTAAACAGAAGTGGTAGGCACCATTTCCCAATTAAGACCATTAAGGGCAATAGGGACCTTGCTCTGTTCTCTGTCCCTTTCACCAGTTATACTTCCAAATGCTGGACAGATGAAGCCAATGTTCCATGTGGCACAGAGAAGCATGTGGAAGGGAATCCTGAATACCACAAAGATAAGCACTGACCTGGAACCCTCATCTTAGACTGTAATGTGACAGGAAAACAACGTTTTTACTTTTTAAGTCGCATTATTATTAGATCTCTGGTGCATGTAGAGTAGCCAATCACACAGTTGTCATGGAAACAACTCCACCTCATGATGACGCCATGTGATTCAGGGAACAATTAAGCTCTGTAGGTTTTCAATGGCTGATTTTTTAAATTGTGACTGAGTGACAGTTTACATGGTAGAAAACTCGCTTTACACTATCATTTAATTGCAATGATTATAATCTCCTCCGTACATCATCATTAAACAGTATTTGCTTCCGTTCCCTGTGTTTCCTTTTTTTTCTGGAGGGGAGGGGGGAGATGTATACAAAAATACTCAGGAATATGTAAGAATTTAAACAACCAAAGGGCACATTCTGCAAGCCTGTCAATGTCTGACTTTCTTGGAAACAGATTGCCAAGCCTTTCCTCCAAGGTACTTCTGGTTGCTCTCAAATGACCAACTTTTCAGTTAGCAGTCTAACTTGTTAACCATTTGTACCAGCCCAGGGACCCCATTAACTCTAAACCATCACCAGTTCATTGCTAAGTGTGAAAACCTTAGAAAAACCTCACAGCTGCCACATCTGTGTTACAGAACAGGAGGGAGGGGGAGGACAAGCTGTGAGAGTCCATAGCTCAAGCTTCCAAAACGCAGGCCAGAAGTCCCAGATGCCTATAATAGAAAAGGAAGCAGAAAAATCAACTCCTACGTCTGCTAGATTAAACACCAAGCATGAATTTTTGAGAAGATGGCGGCAACACAACAGCATATTGTATGAATCCCCACATAAAAACAGCAGAGCTTCTAAGTTAGCAATCAACAATCCAAAGCCACAAATTTACAGCCTAACGAGGTGATGACGTATCCTTACAAACCCCAAAACATACATGCGTGAGAGGCACTACCAACAGCCACAAGACATATGATACTGGTTCTGTGTGCGTGAAAACACAGAGAAATAAGAGCACATAACAAATCTGAGAAGCGAGAATCCTGAGATTGTTACTTAGTATTCACTGGAGCGCACAAAGTTCCTAAGAGTGAAACAGTTAAAGCTTCTAACAACAACAACACAAATACATGGCTCAGGTCCACCCCAAGATGCTTCAGAAGAAAAGTCTGGTGATGCATAGTCATCAACAGGGTGTCTTCGTGAGCTGGAGCCAACTTCATGAGTTGGCAACTGCTTTAATTTTGGTTTAATCACTAGAAGGCAGAGAAGACCAATTTGAGAAGAGCAGCTGAAATTGGGAAGGGTCTGTCTATTCCAGAGCAGGGATCTGTGTTGAGATGCCATGGGACAGGAAAATGCTTCTATGAATGGTGGAAATCGACCCTTGGAGCTCTGTCCCAGCATAAAACCTGGAACCACCACTGAACAAGTCAGGATTAACAGAGCAACTATGAGTGAGAACCAGCTCATGGCATGCAACAACAGAGACTGTTTCTTTTGCTTCTTAAACAGCTAGAGTTCTGCAAAAATCCTGTACACCCAAAGTTACAAGTGGCAGGCTGGTCCAATGATGCATTTTATTTGCCTGGCATAGTATTTCATGGAATTCTGAAACTGAATGCTTTTTAGGTAAAGGTTGCTTGTTCCAGTTAGCCCTGGAGATCACCCCCTCCTTAACATCTGAACTAGGGCTTCTAAGGAGCGGCTGGTGGGTTTGCAGTATAAGCACAGTCAAGCACTTATACTAGTGCCACACAGTGGCAGTGGGTACATATATTGTTGTTAAGTGCCACTGAGTCAGTTCTGACTCACAGCAAGCCAGTACAGTTTCCATGAAGCAGCTGGTGAGTTTGAACTGCGAACCTTGTGGTTCAAAATGACCTTCCTACAGTGCCACACCAGTACTCCATATGTATTGTTGTTGTCAAGTGCCGTCGAGTCGATATATATCATTAAATATATCTTTGACATGGCCTGACAACTTAAACACACTTTTTGTCTTTAAAAAACAAACTTACAATATTGTGGTAAGGGTCTCCAACACTGGCCGCTCTCAAGCCACTCTGTACACCAAGGGGAGATTCACGGGTGTGCCTAAATGTGTGTGACACCATGAGCTACCACACTGGGTGATATCAACCCTGGTTTCAAAGGCCCTCAAAATACACAAAGTGGCTGAAGGAATGGACTCAAGAATGATGACCAGTGCAGGATGGGGGTTACCATGAGTGAGAGTCGACTTGCTGGCATTTTAACAGGTGAGGTTTACTTTACTGTGAGTCTAATAAATGAAGTACTATGAAAGAGTACTTTACTGGAAGAAAGAGGCATGAAGAAGGATAAAGTGATGAGATGGCGGAAGCAAAATTTTCAGGCTCAATACTGACCCCTACTGGTCAAGCGCCTGATCTAGATATACTTTTCCCTGGCAGCGTTTTTTGTAAATTACCTTTTACCTAAAAAAGTGAAAACTAAAACAACTGAGCAAATTTGATATTGAAAAAAACAATGGGGCTTTGTGTGATATAAAGAAATAATCACTAGTCTTTGCTTTGTAACAGTAATACTTTGCATATCCATATTGGGTTTTCTTTAACTAAGGTTCGGGTACATTTATGACAATAGGATAGAGGGAAGGATTTTCAGTTACCCACAATTTCTACTACTGATGATCACAATTAAGAGCTAGCTGTGGCACCTGTAGGATCAGCACTGGACTTCAAACCATAAGGCTGCAGTTCAAACCTACCAGTGGCTCCTTGGAAACTATGCAGGGTCGCTATGAGTTGGAATCGACTCAATAGCAGTTAACAACAATTTTGTTGTTCTTGTTAACAACAACACTGTTCACAATAATAGTGGTTCTCAAAGCACTGGGTGCGATGGGTTCTTATGGTGAAAGGGTAACTATTTCATATGCAATAAATACAATTTTCTTAACATAGCAAATAGTTACTATCACTTTGTAATTTAAACAGTTGTCCTCATGGCACAGTGGTTAAAGAACCTTGCTGTGTAAAGGTCAGTAGTTTGGACCCACCAGCTGCTCCCCAAGAGAAAGGTACGGCATTTTGCTTTCATGGAATGACATGTCTAAAATATAATTATTAGAAGAAAAACTGCCAACAGTATGTAACACACATCGCCACAATCAAAACACAAATGAAATCCTGTGAAGCATCCAGCTCCCTACCCACCACTGGGAATACCTGCCCACCTTTTGCCAGGAATTCTGAATCGGGTGAGGGGTGAGGCATTGAATGAGACAGCACAGTGCAACAGTCAGACAAGTAGGCAAAGGCCAGTGGTGAACTACCATCACTGAGAGTTCAAGTAACTCTCATTCATCAAACCATCCTAGATAAAGTCATTTAAAAAATAACATCATGTAGTGATTAGCAAGACCAGGATGTGCCAAGGTGACATATTAGACACTTAACAGAAAGTGACTCACAATATAAGTCGGCACTTACTATCTCCACTTTACTGATGAGGAAGGAGCCCTGGTGGCACTAAAGGATTGCTAACTACAAGGTCGGCAGTTCAAACCCACCAGCCAGTCCGCAGGAGAAAGATGAGGCTTTCTGCTTCCGTAAAAATCAATGGCCTCATTAAAGCCTATACAGGGTTGCCATAAGCCAGAACCGAATTGATAGCACCTAACAACACAGAGCTCTGGTAGCGTAGGTGTTACGAATCGGGCTGCAAACTGCAAGGTCAGTAGTTCGAAACTACCAGCTGTTCCGTGGGAAAAAGATGAGGCTTTCTGCCCCCATAAAGATTTATAGCCTCGGAAACCCTGTACAGGGTTGCTATGAGTCGGAATCGACTCCACAGCGCTTAACAACAACAACAACCACTGAGGAGGACACTGAGGCACAGAGAGGTTAAGCCAAACAGTTAGCAAACATTTTTAAAAAAAAAAAAGATGCTTACAAAAATAAGCCTTAAATGATTGGATCCAAAACGTTAGTTAAATGATCAAAAAACAGTAAAACAACATTTCATTCTGTTACACCAAAGGGGTCAAATTTTTCTTTGTTTTTATTTTCTACGGTGATCACATATATGTCATGAAACAAAAAAAGTAGACTATCTGACATTTCTATCATGTTTCCAATGGTCAGAACCGATTTCTCTCTGGAAAGCTGAGGAGGGCATGTGGGGAGAGGCCTAGCTCTCATGTTGTTGCTATCGGTTACTACTGAGCTGACGCCAACTCAGGCAACCCATGTGTGAAGGGCAGAATTGTTATATAGGGTTTTCATGGATGTGACGTTTCAGGAATAGATCAACAGGACTTTCCTAACACACGGTTAGGCAGGCTGGAACCATCAACCTTTCAATAAGTAGTCAAGAGTCTAACCATTTGCACCTCCAAAATTCTTTACTATAAACAGTAACTTTCATATCTTCAATAGACTTTTCCTGAACATTTCATCAGGTTCAGGGATCATGCTGTTTTTATTATTAAATGCCATCAAACCGGTTCTCGCCCATAGCGACCCTGTATAGCATTTCTGAGGAGCAGCTGGTGAGCTTGAAGCGCCAACCTTGTGGTTCAAACTGACCTCACGGTCCAGCGCACGAACTCACAGTTCCACAAGAGGGAGGCTAAGTGAGCAGAGAAAAGCCACTTAAACAAGTGTGGATGGGAAGGCAGCTTCCCAAAATTGGTGACACAAGAATGGAGTCAGATGGAGTGATGAGTCATTCATTCTTTCAACAAGCACTAGCTGGCAAGTGGAAGGTAGCTAGGAAGAGAAGAAAAAGAACTTTCCAGACCACAGCACAGCCTGTTTAAAAGCACAAAGGAAGAGATGTTCACACAATTTAGGAGGTTAAGAGGAAAAAAAAAAAAAAAAGACTTTTAATAAAGATTATCACTAAAACCATATGCACTTTTTTGTTCTTTTCTTTTTGCCCCAAAGACAGCCTATATTGATAAAATAGGCTTCTAACAGGGCAGCTACTTCCAGGTTTAACAGGACCCCTGAAATAGCCCCACAGTGATTATGTTGTTGATTATTATGCATCGTCCTTCGGAAAGACCACTCTCCGCTGGTAGCAGGTTATTCTGCTCTCTAGATTTCTCTGAAAGACCTCTTAGTCTGGCCTGAAAAATAAAAAAAGCTTGATAAAGGGTTAGCCACCCAGAGGGCAATAAACTTGAAGACACTAAAAAGTCACTAAAGACTTAAAAGAAATGAAAGCAACTCAGCCAGGCTACCATGGGATTCTCTGTCCCTGTAGAGGTTGATTAGGGGACCCTTCAAAAGCCTTTTTATCATCGAGAAGACGACAGTCGATGCTTGCAGGAGAGTTTCTGCTGTGGCCTCTTTAATAAGAACACAATTGGTACCATTACTCTTGGAGGCTCTAAGGACAGTATGTGTGCAGATTACAATGCCATTTAGAAAAAACACCCAAAAGATGCAAAAGAAATCAAATAAAATAGGAATATAAATCTGTACGTATCCTAGAAGAAAACACGAAACCTTATAGGTTGTTACAGTCCACACAGGAAGCATCAACATACGTCTGACCTGGTCTAATTAACCAAATAAAACACTTGGTTCAAGCTACAGATTATGCTGGGACGAGTTACATCTGCCAGCTATTGGTCTCCACCTAGATACATTTAATATGCATTCACATATCCGATACAGTGTACTTGCTGTGCATTACGGTATGTAACACTAAACCTAAGAAATGGACACTAATGTTCTCATTTGATGATGAAGAATTTGAGTGCTGGTGTGGCGTTGTGGGTTAATGCGCCAGACTGCAAAGCCATTTGAACCTCAAGGTCAGCGGTTCAAGCACACCAGCTGCTCCTCGGAAACCCTATACAGGCTCATTATGAGTCGGAATTGACTCAACAACACTTAACAACAAAAACAATGTAGAGTCCTGGAATGGCACTGTAGGATAAGCACTAGACCACAAGGTCGATTTGAACCACAAGGTCAGTGGTTCAAACTCACCAGCCATTCCTCGGAAATCCTATACAAGATCACTATGGATTGGAACTGACTTGGTGGCACCCGATAACAACCGCAAGAGGTAACACAGTAGCTTCTCCAAATGAAAAAAAAAATTCAAACCCACTATCATCAAGTTGAGGAGCTCTGATAGCGTAGTGGTTACGAATCAGGCTGCGAACCTTAAGGTCAGCAGTTTGAAACTGCCACTTGATCCACAGGAGAAAGATGAGGTTTTCTGCTCCCGTAAAGATTTACAGCCTTGGAAATCCTGTACAGGGTCGCTATGGGTCGGAGCCGATTTGATGGCATATAACAATAACAACAACATCATCAAGTTGATTCCAACTCATAACGACTCTACAGGGCTGATTACAATGACTTCCTAGGGTTTCTAACACTGTAAATATTTACTAAAACAACTGCTTCATATTTCTCCAGAGGAGTGGCTGGTGGGTTTGAACTGCCAGCCTGTGGTTAGCAGCCTAATACACAATTCACTACATGTCCAAGGTCACAGCAGATAAAAGATGTGAACCTAGTCTGTTCAACTCCAATACTGTATTCTTTTGCCCAGCAGAGTATAATCTGACCATAGCTAGAATACGGCTGGACTGGTTAAAAACTGGAGCACCTAAAAATAAAAAGCAAACTGTAGAACTTATCTGATGTCTGCCTTGAGATGAATAAGTTTTCCCTTCAGAAAACTTCTGGAACCTAAACTTTGGAATACATTTTAAGAAGGTGACTTACAGCCTCTGAGGAAGCAAATACTGCATTTAAAACACAAAACTCCATCCAGAAAGAACCTGACTGTTATCAAGGAAGAAGGTCCAGAAGCATTCTCATCCTTTGGACTTGGGGCCCTTGTACTGAGCACCTCCTAGACCCAGGGAAAGATCTAAGAAATCTTAATGTCTACAAAACCCATAAATGTTCTAAGGAGATAATGACCTTCCTTTAGAGTCAACAGAAAGAGAAAACCTTCTTTTGCCTTGAATTTGGGACTGCTAGCCTAAAAAAGTATGTTTGTTAAAGAAAAAAGAAAACTTCTATTAGGAAGAAAAAGAGTCCATACGCTCAGAATATTATAATAAGTCCAAAGCCTTCATTCTTATCTTCAAAATGTAATTCTAGCCTATTTTTAGAGAAAGTAAACAAAGGAAATATGATGAAGGGAAAGCTAAAGACACATGAAATAGCCACTCTCTGTACAAACACTGAATTGCTCCCTATGTTTCATCTTGATAACAATGTATCGAAATTCATTGTTAGTTAAAATTTTATAATGGAATAAATATGGGTCTTCTTATACTACAGTTAATGTAGCCACGTCAAATATTTTAATGCACTGATACTTCATGAAGGAACCCTGGTGGGGCAGTGGTTATGTGTTGGTTAGGCTGCTAACTGAAAGGACCACAGGAGAAAGATGTACCGGTCTGCTTCAACAACGGCGCACAGCCTTGGAAACCCCGTGAGGCAGTTCTATTCCATCCTAGAGGATAGCTATAAGTCAGGATCAACTGCATCAGGCAATGGGTTTTTTGGCAGGTATATACTTCATGTCTTTGCCAATATACATCAGGCCCAATGGCTAGGTATTATAAAGATAGGTTCATACTGAGTGTAACCTTTTTACACTTGTATACTCAGCATTATGCACATTATTGCTAAATGAGTCTCAGTGGATGAATGGGCTTCTGAAGAGGTTCCCAGGTAATCTGAGGTCAGGAATTAGGGGAGAAGTGCCACTCCTTTAGACTACACTATGGAGGTAAGAGGAAGAATCATCTCCACATTCCCTTCTACTGAATTTCTCAAGGAACCCTAGAGGAGCAACTGTTAGACACCCAGGTGTTAACCAAAAGACTGGAGGTTCAAAATCATCAAGAGGCTCCACAGTAGACTGACCTGGTGATTTGCTCCCATAAATATTGTTACTGTTGTTGTTAAATGTTGTCTAGTCAGTTCCCACTCACAGCAACCCTGCATAAGGAGCAGCTGGTGGATTTGAACCTCGCAGTTCAAACCGACCTTGTGGTCCAGTACTTATCCTAAAGTGCCACACCAGGACTCCCTTCCATCAAGATTACAGCCTAGATAACTCTGTGGGGCAGTTCTGCTTTGATAGATAGAGTCACTATGAGTCAAAATAGACTAAATGACACCAACAATAACAATAAGAGCAAACCTTCCAAGAAACACTTCCTTAGCTACTTCTGTGGAAAAATTTAAGAATGATTTTGCTTTTTATTACCCAATGCTACACCAGAAACTTTTTTTTTCCAGGAAGCAAGTGGCTATCTTTTCTTCTTCAGTAAAAGTCAAGGCCTCAAAAAGATAATGGAGTTGAACTGAAAGAGTTATATCACGTTTCCTACTCATAAACACTACATAATTTCCTTTTTAACAGCCGAGGAATATAAAGCTACTCTGATGAAAGCAACTTCTCCCTTCAACCCCAAGTAAAAGGATGACAAGGCGCAGTGCATCATGGAGCCAGGAGTACAGCTGTGCCAAGCCTCCTGCTTTCAACTCATCCTCTTGTTTTTCTATGACAACAGTATCCCCAGAGATAATCAAGACACAGCAGAGCTGGGCAGGGGCAGTGTGGAAACACATCCCAATTCTTTACCGTCAATCAGTAACAGAAACATCTTTTCTGTTGCCAACACCATGAATCAATTACAACTGAAAGACCAACATGTACCAAGAGGATGAAATGCTACCTGGTATAAAATCTTAAATTTCGTGACAAGATGCTGCATCACACGCACCAAGTGCAAATTATCTACAATTTCTAATTTCCCTTCCTTTTGCCAAGAACAATCTATAGCACCAAGAGCTTGGTAATCTGCCCCTGAAAAGATTACTGTCTAGAACAGTCTACTCTGTCATGTGGAGCTAGGCACTTGTTAGAACAACCATTTGAGATCAACAAGGCAGCATCTGCCCAAGGACAAAGTATAGAAGGATGGGCCAAGAGGAAGAAGAGTAGAAATGGGAACACATGTTACATTGTAGGGACTGTAGTCAATGGGATGAAACAAAATGTAGATCAATTGTTGAATGGAAAACTGATTTGTTCTGTACACCTTCACCCAACTCACAATAAAAAGTTTAGGGGGAAAAAGAGACCTGATAACACTGGCCAATATCCCCACATGATGACAACTGTTTGGGACTGAGTAGTAGCAAGTGCAGCAGCTGCCCCCTTTAGATAAAACCTAAATTCACTGCCATTGAGTTACTTTTGCTTCACAGTAATCCAGGAAGACAGAACAGAACCTCTGCACAGGGTTTCTGAGACACTAAATCTTTACAGAAGCAGTTTATCTTTCTCCAATGGAGAAGCTGGTGGATCTGAACTGCCAACCTTAAGATGAGCAGCTCAATGTTTAACCTTCTACGCATCAGAGTTGCTGCCTTCAGATGGGATATATATTAAAGGATTCATGGCCATCTTCAGCTGGCCATTGGAGGCATTTTAATTTGCAATCAGTGGTTTAAAGAAGGGGTTGTTGTTGTTGTTGTCGTTGTTAAGTGCCATCGAGTCAGTTCTGGCCCATAGCGACCCTGTATAGGGTTTCCAAGGAGCAACTGGTGAGCTTGAACTGCCGACTTTGCAGTTCAAATGGCTTTACAGTCTGACGCATTAACCCACAGTGCCAGACCAGGACTCCAAAGAAGGGGTGGGGAATCTTTTTTCCACCAAGAGTCATTTGGATATTTATAGCATCATCCACAGACCATGCAAATTTATCAACTTAAAAAATTAGCCAGCTATATTTGGTCAAACATTTAATTAACTCCTGGTGTAGCATTGTGTGCTAATGTGCTGGCCTGCGAGGTCAGTTAGAATCAGCTCACCAGCCACTCCTCAGAAACCCTATACAGACAGGGTCCCTATAAATCAGAAGTGACTTGATGGCACTTAACAACAACAACGTGGTGGCCGGAGTCCTGGTGTGGTGCTGCAGGATAATGCACTGGACTGCAAGGTCACTGTGAACCACCAAGTTGGTGGTTTAAACTCACCAGCTGCTCCTCGGAAACCCTATAAAGAGTTGCTATGAGTTGGAACCAACTAGACGATACTAACAACAATAATATGACGGCTGGCACTGCAGTTGAGTTGGCAGGGCCAAACTAAATGCTTTTGAGGGCTTTATAGGGACTGTGAACCAGATACCCCCACCTCTGGTTTAAAGGGAGTTATTGTCATTGTTAAGTGTTGTCAAGTCGGTTCTGACTCACAGCAACCCTATATAGAATTTCTTGAAGTGGCTGGTAGGTTTGAACCGCCGACCTTGTAGTCAGCAGTCCAGTGCTCATCCTAGGGCGCCAAATGGAGAGAGTAACAGAAAATCGGAAAATAACGCTGGAAGCAATTCATTAACTAAACTAAAGTGACAAGGGACAAGAGGTTATATTTGGAAATTAACACCAACATAACTAGACAGCAAAAGCCTGAAATAAGTTCGGAGAACAAAGATCCAGATAATGACAATGAGTCAAGAAATTTTTTTAAATACTGCAGGCACAAGAATGCTTATTAATTTTGTAACTTTTGTGTGGCATCTATTTGTTCATGGACCAAAGACTTATATTACGAGAAATGATTTAAAATCAACTAACTAAAAAAAATAAAGACACTATTAATTGAATTGCTTGAAAACCCACCAAAATGCCACAAACCACATGGAAAAAGGATGAGGCAAACTGTCTGCACGACTGCCATCCTGGATGCTAAGGCTTGCTTTTTCAGTCAGAACAGAACAAATGCTGATTGCTAACTTTGTGAGCTGAGCTTCAGACAAGTGGCATTTCCAAGCAGAGGATGGGATCTGAATCATTACAACCTCTAAGAGGACCAGCAGTTACATGGGAAATGTATAAACCCGTCCAGTGTCATCCAAAAGGAAGGTCCTGTCCAAGCACTTACACAGGCCGTTGACATCCAGCATGTTGGAGATGCCCCGGTCACTCATGTCTACTTCCGGCTGGTTCTTCTCCCGGCTCTCCTCCACCAACTTCTTCAGAGACTTAGACATGGCCTATACCAAACGACAACAACAAAGCACGTGGGTGGTGGCCAGGGCGCTGTGGGCACAGAAAGGAAAGAGCCCTCCGGCTGCCACTCCCCAGTCTCCGAGTCGCAGTCCTGCATCGCGGGGGCAAAGCCGGGAGCAGGTAGGGGGAAGGGTCCGGTCCTATCACCGCCCCACCCCGACCCCAAAGCACACAAAGTAGCAAACTCAAGTGCAATGCCACACTTACTGCGGAAGACAGCACCTAACAGGCTGGGAAGTCGGGGACAACAGGTTTCGGCAGGGTACACTCCGGTAGCAAGAGATGCACTCGCTCAGCGCAAAACTGGAAACCCAAACCAGGAACACGCCCTGTCCCGGCGCTTGGCGCAAGCGCACACCGGCCAGCTCTCAACTCCAAACCCCGCCCGCGACTAGCCCTTCCCTAATTAGGAGAACAGTTCAGGAGACGTGGCTCCAGGGCAAGGCTCCACCCCTAAAGGAACATGTACCCCGAGGCTGGCCAATTACATTAGTTATTCACCTTTGAGACACCGCCCAACTCGAGGCTAGCCCATCCCCTTGTAGTCCCTGGGGTTTGGGATTCGGATAGGGCCAGAGTTGGCGCGTGCGCACTAGGGTTGGCGCAGGCTCTGTTGGTGGAAGCGGAAAGCGCGGTGCAATGAAACGAAGTTTGGGACTGAGCGAGGGAGAGTTGTAATTGGGAGAGAAAGCTAAAAGTAAATTACCCGTGCACTCCTTCTGAAAATGAAACCCTATATGGTTGAAATTGCTACCCTGACGTCTCTTCTCCACAACTGTGCCTGAAATTGTTCTTTTGGGGCATCCAACTTCCCGCTATATGCATAAAATACTGAGTGTACTATGAACTGCCCAAAGAAGGAATGGGTCAGTCTCAGAATACAGACAGGATGCGCCTCAGTCAGGAAGGCGAGCCTTCAACTTGCTTACTTTAGGCAGAAAAAAATGACATCAGGCTTGGAACAGGGTCAGCAAAAAATAAGGGGAACCCTCAGTTGAGGTCCTTTGACACAATAGTGGCAAGAATGAACTCACAGGTTGTAGTTAATTACCGTTGAGTTGATTCTCATAATGACCCTGTGTAGGGTTTTTGAGGAGCGGCTTGTGGGTTTGAACCGACATGCAGTTAGCAGTCCAGTGCTTACCCTACAGAATTCACAGGAGAGGGCAACATGTCCTTGTGTTAACACATAAGGCCCGCAGAAGACTAGACAGCAACAAAGGCAAGCATCCCAGCGCCCAGCTCACATTGGAGCTTTTTAAAATCTTGTAGTTGGTTTTTGCACCTGACCCTTAGTCTTGAGCAACTGTAGTCACCCTTGGTTACAAGTAATGTACAAGTCAAAGATACAAGTTACAAGTAAAACACAACCACTTAAAGACATAGTTGACTAACTTCTGTGAAATATGCAAGTACCACTCCCAGAATACCCCGCTTTATCTTACAACAGCAATGAAATGTTGAATTCTGGCCTCACTGCTGGCTTCTACTTCCCTGTTTCCTGATGGAATCCCAGTTCTGTTCTGTGCCTCTGTAGTCCCCCAAGAAGCACAAAACGTCTCAGCAGAGAGATTTCATATTATGGAGTAAAGGATGGTACTAGACATTTCTCACAGCAAAATGGACAGAGGTATATATTTACTTGTTACAATCTAACTTGTAATTTGATTGTAACAAGGAGCACAGCCTTAAAGAGATAGTGTGATAATGGAGTTGTAGCCCTTGGCTACAGGGGGTGAGTGAAGTATCTACACCCTTAAATGTAAAAGCAGAAATTTCATGTTTAGAAAATATTCCAACTGAGAGGATCATCCTTGCATCCATGTCTCATCTGAAACAGTTCCTCATTCTTACACTGGCTGAGCTAGACATTATTAAAGGGTACATGTCATGTCTTTGTTGAATGATCTTGAATGTTCCTCATGATTAGATTCAGATTATGGCTTTTTGGAGGAATACCTCCCCAGTGATGTTTCTTCCCCCACGGCTTCAAAAGGCAGGTGACATTGGTTTCTCCCATTACTAGTGTTTTAATGATCTAGTGCTTCTATAACAGAAATATCACAAATGGATGGCTTTAACAACAGGAAATTTATTCTCTCAGTATAGGAGCCTAGAAGTCCAAATTCAGAGTGTCGGTTCTAGGGGAAGGTTTCATCTTCTTTAGGTCTGGGGGAAATTCCTTGTCTCCTTTTAGCATCTGTAGGCCCATTATTCCTTAGAGATAGATCTCCATTCTCTTGGCATCAAACTTCCCCTGGATCTGGGAGCTTCCCAGTGCAGGGACCCTGGGTGCAAAGGACACACTCTTCTCCCAGCTCTTCCATGTTGTGTTAGTAGGTCCCTCTTGCTCTGCTTACTTCTCTCTCCTTTTATATCTTAAAAAAGCTTCACTTAAGATACAACTTAATACTATTGATTGCATCCAACCTCATCAATACCATGGAAGTGAGGATTACAATACATAGGATAATTATAATTTCAGGGCTGGTAACAACAGATCACATCATGGAAGAAGTGGTGATGTTATATTATACCGCATCATGGGGAATTAGTATGTTTTTGCGTACTCTTGTGAAAAATTTTCTCTACGTTAACTTACAATATGTCTAGTAAAAGATTTTAAGTGATTAAAAATAATGAGCTCTCAAGATAAAGTACTTTTAAAGAGTGCTTTGTTGTTCCAAGATTGTTTCCTTTTGGTCGGTAGTATCCTGCTTCTTCTCAATATCCTGCTCTTCTCAAATATCTACCTGTAATTTGTAAAATCTCTCTGCTGTTTACTAAATTATCTATTTCCTCAAAGGCCCATTCTTATGTAGTTCTTTTCTAGTCACGCTGTGAAGCCTTCCTGTCTGAGAATTGTTAGTTGTACTTTCCTAGCCACGCATGAACATATGAGTTGGCTTTTCTAGCTTGTATGTGAGGTTCCTTTCCTCCTTTCCTGTTTCTAAGTAAAGGCTGTTCTCTGGTTATGAACAAGAGTCATTCCTAGGCATGTCTTTAGGTAAGTTGGAATAACTGTATGCAGCTGGTGGTGCTATAGGGTAAGCACTGTACTGCTAACCAGAAGGTTGTCAGTTCAAGCACAACAGTTGTTCTGCAGAAAAAAGAGGAGGTTTTCTGTTTCTGTAAAGATTCGCAGCCTTGGAAACCTTACACTGAGTCACTATATGAGTCAGAATTAATTCAGTGACGGTGGGGTTTTTGTTTTATTTTTAGTGCAAAAGGAGCTCTGGTGGTGCTTCGGACTAAGCATTTGGCTGCTAACCTCAAGATTGGTGGTTCAAACCCACCAGCTGCTCCATTGGAGAAAGAGGAGGCTGTCTGATCCCATAAAGATTTACAGTCTCAGAAACCCTAAAATACTATTCTGTCCTATACGGTCACTACAAATGAGAATCTACTTGATGGCAGTAGGTTGGTTTGGGGTTTGTTTGTTTGTTTAGTGCAAGAAAAGGCTCAGAGTAGGAGTTGGTTCAGTCTTTCTCAATGAGGGCAAATGTCCCTGACATTAAAAGGCAAGTTCAAGTTGTCAGTAAGTGAGATGTTCTTAACCTGGGAACTTACTTTATTTGTTTTCCTAGTATGTTGCTGTTGTTGTTAAGTGCTGTTGAGTCGGTTCCAACCCATAGTGACCCTGTGTAGGGTTTCCAAAGAGTGACTGGTGAATTTGAACCACCAACCTTGTGGTTCAAATGGCTTTGCAGTTCAGCATACTAGCCCACAACGCCACACCAGGACTCCTTTCCTAGTACAGGTCGTTGTATAGGTCATTAATTTTCCTTAGGCTCTTTGTTAAATTAATAGGTACATGAGAACCTAGATCTTGGTCTGCGGGTAGTTAGCAGGTTGCGGTCACTGGTGGAAGGACGGACGGTAGGTTCCAATCATGCAAGTCCATTACTTGTGGTCTCCGTTTTCCCAGCACTCTGTACCTGCCAGTCCTCCAGCCAGAAAACCCCTGGAAAAGCAATCCCTTTCTCTCTTGCCATTATTTCGGATGGTGGCTTCATACTTTCGGTTCCATTTGTTGACACGCTTCCATCCTCATCCTGTCTTCCACAACTTTGTTTATACTCCTTTACGATGCTCTTCTCTTTTCAGGTTTTCCAGAATTCTTAATGAAACACACCCCTGAGCTAGTCTTTAAATTACAATAAAACTACAAGCTAAGTAATAAATAAACATGCTATTACATTTTAATTTGGAAAAAAATAATCAATTATCTAATAAGTTTTATATAATTTTTATTCCAATAACTTTTCCATTAAATTAATAATCATGGATAACTTGTGATCTCAGAAAGCAGAAATTTTTCATTAGGAATGATATATATTTTTGAACTTACCTCTTATTTTATTTTATTTTTTAAGTTTTTATTGTGAATTGAGTGAGAGTTTTTACATGAGAGAACATCGGTTTTGCATTCAACCAATAGTATTTTGTTTCATTGCAATGGTTACAATCCCCTCTATGCACCATCGATTAACAATATTTGCTTCTATTCCCTCTTTATTTTTTTTTAATGTACACAAAAACATGCAGGAATATATAATTATTTAAACAACCAAAGGGCACATTTTGCAAACCAATCTCCTGCCCACCAGCACTCAGTCTTTCTCTTTCCACCATGAGTCAAGAGTCCTCAGCTGCTCTATCTCTCCATGTCATCATCTCTGCCTCTGTCTCTGGTATTTCTGCTTCTCTGCATTGGTTGGTTGGTTATGTGCCGTGGAGTTGGTTCCGACTCATAGCGACCCTGTACAGGGTTTCCGAGGCTGTAAATCTTTAAGGGAGCAGAAAGCTTCATCTTTCTCCCACAGAACAGCTGGTAGTTTCAAACTGCTGACCTTGCGGTTTGCAGCCTGATTCGTAACCACTATGCTACCAGAGCTCTTCTCCCTTGATGGTCCTGGTTCCTCTGTTCCTGGAATGTAAGATTAACTACTCCCCGCTTTTTGTTATATAACTTCTACCTTTATAGTTGTAACAAAGGAATTATATATATATATATTTGCCTTATGAATGCAAGCTTTTCTTTCATTGCAATTCTAGTCAAATAGATCCAAAAGTCATACTTCTATATAAGCTACAAGTTATCTTTTCCTGTGAAACCCATGTGACTTGGTGCCACAGCTAAACTTCCTCTGTTTAATAGCAGCAGGATTGTCAGCCCAAAGCAACAAAGAGAATTCCGATTTCTGTCACTCTGTGGACTTCTATATAAAACAACTCCATAAAGCATGCTGAGATCTACTCTGCTGAAGTTTCAAATGACCAAAAAGGATCAGAGTGCTTGTGGGTCTCATACCTTCCAAAATATACATAAATGGTGGCAAGTTAACAGATTCTAGGAGAGTCTTGCTTACCAATAAAAATCGTAAGGTTGAGGGCTGGAAGTAGAAAGAGAAATGCTTAACATGGAAAAAGAATTTCAGAATGGTGCTAGCATTCACAAAAAGGATCGTGCTATCTTGAGATAAGTTTCATACTGATTTAAATACTGAAAATTAAGCCACAATCCAAAGAACTGTGTCCATGAGTTCAAAGGCATGCATGCCACCTCAGTTTAACTACCATCTCCTCAGGTTGAGGCTGTTCTGCAATATAGCAGTTTACACACAACCAGAATTCACTCATGCTTGTAGTCCTAGGTATAAATAAGCTTCCGTGAAGAGTCCAAATCTCAATTCAGGAAGCTCCACAAAGTATGTTCTTTAATATGATGAATGTCCAGTGATGTCAAAATAATAATTTTATTGCTTCGCTTTGTTGTTGTTTCTGGAAGTCAAGTATCTTATGCAGTTGATTTAATAAAGAAGTAGTAAAAAACCACTTTGTTTCCCTTTTGCTTCTTGTTCTACAGAGATTCATTTCTGAACTACCAGGCAAGCATAAAAATTTCAGGGTTGACCCAAGACCTGTAGCTGGCTGTCACTTCTTGTCAGTGAAATCACCTATTCAGTTATCTCGGGGCTGAGAACATTTCATACAATCAAACAGATGACTCTGCAGACCCACTCTCATAGAAGCTGTTCCTTGAAAGCATCTTCTCATTTAGGTTCCAGGCCTCTCTTGGAATTCCACACACCATAACTGATGCTGTCTTCGTCTTTGTCTCAGCTGCCCGCTCCAGCCACAACCACTGTCAGCGCCGGCTCCGCAGCTCCATGGAACAATATGATTTTGATGCTATATAATTCTTAAGGTTTTACTAAACAAACAGCAATTGCATTGAAAAATTTCCAGATAAATTGCTAATAGACTTAAAAATTACTAAGTCCACTTCTTTTTAACTATACATAAAAATGTCCATTGTTTCAATATGTCCACCCCTGTTTGAAGGCACTTAACAATAACAACAGTGTTTCGTTCTGTTGCTCATAGGGTTGCTTTGAGTCGGTACTGACTTGATGGCACTTAACAACAACAACAACAACAAACAACAACAACAACAACCTTTTAAAGGAGTCCTGATGTGGCACTATAGGTTCAACATTGGACATTTTCCGACAGGGTGGTACTTCACACCCACCAGCTGCTCTTCAGAATTTCTATACAGGGTTTCTGTAAGTTGTAATCGACTAGACAGCACTTAACAACACTGGTGGTAGTGGTGGCGATGATGTGCCGTGGAGTCGGTTCTGACTCATAGCAACCCGGTACAGGGTTTCCAAGGCTGTAAATCTTTACGGGAGCAGAAAGCCTCATTTTTTTTTCTGCGGAACAGCTGGTAGTTTCGAACTGCTGACCTTGTGGTTCGTAGCCCGATTGTAACCACTAAGCTACCAGAGCTCCTTTAACAACACCAACAACCCCTAAAAATCACCATATTTTTCTGGGTAACCAGAATGGAGTATTGCAGAGCACTATTTTGTTTTGCTTTTTATGTTTAAAATTTTTGAAATTATATAATAATATTGATTATGCTTTCTGCAACTTCCTGTATACATCTCCAGGCTATTCTAATAACCCTCCTCAGGCAGTGTCTATATGACTAGTATAATCTATCTCTGACTGAAAATGATTTTTACAGATACCATCACTCCAGTAATGCAGTTTAAGATGAAATCATCTTTTATTTTGTGACAGCTATATCATGTTATGCTTGTGTTCAGATAAAATTCTCATGTCATTCAGTATGTTATTGTTAAATTCTTTCCATATCTCTCTTTCCCATTCATTTTTTTATAAAAGAACAAGATTTTGCATCTAGTCCTATCAAATTTCATCTTACTAGATTTAGTTCACTGTTGCAGCTTGTCAAGACCCTTTAGATTTGATTGTTTATTCAATGAATTCACTGTTCTTTCTAATGTTATCCATAAAGTTGATCTATTTATACATCATTTTATATACGTATGTATTTCATATATATCTATACATACATGCATATCAAGGAGCTCTGGTAGTGTAGTGGTTATGAATTGGGCTGTGAACCGCAAGGTCAGCAGTTCGAAACTATCAGCTGTTCTGTGGGAGACAGATGAGGTGTTCTGCTCCCGTAAAGACTTACAGCCTCAGAAACCCTGTACAGGGTCGCTATGAGTCAGAACCAACTCCACAGCACATAACAACAACATACATACCACATGTATGAAATATAATATGTATATTTTTGTCAACTTTATGATACTTAAAAGAGGCAGAGATTTTTAAGGTGGGAATATTTTATTTATCTGGCTCTGTACTATGCACTCTGACATTACAATTGTGTGGATACTCAAAAAGTCAACATGGATGTCCCCTAACATGGATGTCAGTTTCTCTGATATTTGAGTATTAGAGAAAAATAATTAACACATTTCCTAGCTTCTTTCATTCACCTGGTCTCATGTTGCTAGTAAAACTTAATTTTGCATATTTAGCATAAAATTAATCTCCTTGTTAGAGGCAGTAGAACACTTGATTAAGGAAGCTGGATTTTCTTGTGAAAGAGGGGAGAAAACTAATAACTACTTCATTTAGTTATATGTCTGAAAACCTAGGAGATAAACATGAAGCATTGAGAGTTCTACTTTTTATTAAATAGTAGCTCCTATCACCTATTTATAAGTTGTTAAATAGGAATAGACAATAGAAATGCTGTACCCTTGAAAGTATACACATACATACGTATAATTTTTCATGTTAGCATCAACAATTTCAACACACCCAATGATTTGTTGTTATTGTTAGGTTTCATTGAATCGATACTGACTCATAGTGACCTTATGCACCGTAGAATGAAACACTGTCTGGTCCTGGGCCAACCTCACAACCATTGCTATGGCTGAGCCCATTGCTGCTGCCTTGGGCCAATCCATCTCATTGGGGTCTTCCTCTTTATCTCCTACTCCCCACTTTACTAAACATGATATCCTTCTCCAAGGACTGGTCCCTTCTGATAATATTTCAGACATATTACTCTATCATTTGGATTCCTGGTGTGGCTCTGTGGGTTAATGTGCTGGACTGCAAAGTCAGTTTGAATCACAAGGTTAGCGGTTCAAGCTCACCAGCTACTCCTTGGAAACTATATACAGGGTCACTGTGAATCGGAACTGACTCGATGGCACTTAACAACAACAACCCTATGATTTAGAATATTCAAAATACTACTTTTTATTGTTGTTGTTGTTGTTGTTGTTATATGCCATCGAGTCGTTTCCGATCCATAGCGACCCTGTATAGGGTTTCCGAGGGTGTAAATCTTTACGGGAGTAGAAAGCCTCATCTTTCTCCCGTGGTGCAGCTGGTTGCAGCTCTTTATACTACCGTCTATTTTATAATAAACATAATTCCCTTGTGTAGCTGCCCTGTTTTTAACCTGAGTAGAGACATGTAGCACTTTGTATCAGTTCTAGAACAAAATCCTATTAGCAAAATTGTTTCTCTAAGAATTCACTTTGCCAAATACATTAAATTTTCAGAATTCCCCCTTACTATGAATGATTTAAAATACAATTGAAAACTTATTCCTGAAGGTTTTTACCAAATTTGCAACATGCTTAGGAATTTTTCCCCAAATGAATGATTTAATAACAGTGACTTATGATCTCCTCCTGAAAACTTTTATGAAAGCAGCAGGGATTTTGATCAGTGATAAATGAGTATCATTTTCTTATGTTGGTGTGGTGCCTGTGTGCCGTGGAGTTGGATCCGGCTCATAGCAACCCTTCATAGGATTTCTGAGTCTGTATACCTTTATGGGAGCAGAAACCTCATCTTTCTTCCGTGGAACAGCTGGTAGTTTTGAACTGCTGACTTTGAGGTTAGCAGCCCAACTCATAACCCCTACACTACCAGAGTGTGATCATGTTAGCCATAGGAAATAATGACACACAAATTCTGGAAAGTTGAGAGGGCCTGAGTGAAGGGTACATAAGATCTCTCTATGCTGTCTTTTTCAATATCCTGTGATTTTATAATGTTTTCAAAGTACAATGCTAAAAAGTTATGGGAAATTATGCTCGTCTGTTGTAGTTGTAAAAGAGAAACAAGAGAAGTAGGTAGGATGATAGCTAATAAAACATAGCATAACAACTGATACATCATTTAAAGGTATAATTATAAGAGTTGTTGTTGTTAAGTGTCATTGAGTCTGATCCGACCCATAGCAACCCTGTATAGGGTTTCCAAGGAATAGTTGGTGAGCTTGAACCACCAACCTTGTAGTTCAAACAGCTTTGCAGTCTGGTGCATTAACCCACAGTGTCACACCAGGACTCCTATGTTAAGATCAGTAACATGCAAAATGCTCATGATATAATAAATGCAATATGTAGAATATAATTTTTTGAAGGATATATATATGGTTTATCAAAGAGATAAGAATAAATTATGGAAACAATAGCATTATGATAGAAAGATGAAAGAGTATATTATTCTCTGAAAAATTTTGGGGATGAATTGCTTTGGGAAAAAAAATCTAAAAATTACAGAGCATTAAATTGCAGTGGTAAGCATAGCTATTTAGCTTGGTAACTTATTTTAAGGACAAAAGGGTCACTGAGGACCTCAGCAACTCTGTAGGCCTTTGCTCAGTGCTGATGATGTCTTTCAATCCTCAGTCATGGTTTCCCCTCCTGTGCTTGTCTACAGCTATAGTTAGCATGTAGCTCTTGAAGGCAAGACTTTGTCCCATCCCTTTGCAATTACACACCATCTTCTAGGTTTTGGACAGCCACTGGAGTGAAATTAGCCAGTCACAAAAGGACAAATATTGTATGAGAAAACTATTGTAAAAACTCAAGAAACGGTTTTCATGATAAAAGAAATATTCTTTGATGGTTATCAGGGGTATAAGGGAAGGGAGAGTAATTCACAAGCTAGAGAGTAGACACATGTTAACTCAGGTGACAGAGAAGGCAATACATAAGAGAGACGTAAGCAGAAAAGTGAAGACAGGTGAAGACACAGGGAGGAAAGCAAGAGGATAGAGGTAAATATTGGTATACACTCAACCGTGCAACCATGGGTAGATAGATATATGGACTGAACAGGTGTGGGAGGGAGAGTGGGAATAAACCCACAAATATATAAAGTTTGACAAGAGGATATTTGTATATGATAATTTACATTTTCTGGAAATACACCTATGAATGTGGTGGAACATACAGGGGACAAAATGACGGAAACTTCTTAGACATCACCATACACCTTGAGGCAATGAGTTGCTGGGCCTGGGGTCTCAGAAACTTAGTCTTAGGAGACAGACACCATTGTCAATTGACATAACAAAGTTGACAAAGACAGTGTCATATATCATACTTTGGTGAGTAACATGAGTGGCCATCTAAGGTACAAACTATTAGTCTCTATTGCGTGGAAGAAAGAGTAATGAAACTAAAGCTGCTTGGAATCAATTAGTTCAATAAACTAATGGAACCCATGAACATCACTCTCTACAACACTAAAGCCAAAAGAACTAGATGGTACCTGGCTATCATAACAACTCCACTGAAAGGGGATCACATTGTAAGGTTAGGGATAGAGTACGATAAAATGTGATACCAAACTCAAAATTATAAAATAGACAAAAATTACTCGTCAGAAAGAAACTGGGGGAACCTGAGCCTATGGCCCTTGACCACCCTTCGGGTCTGGAATGAAACTTACCCTCATGGCTCAATTTTCAGTCAAGTGGTAGATAGGAATATAGAGGGGAAAGCAAGCCATGCTCACCATGGAATGGTCAACCATTCAAGATCAAAAGGCAACATGTACCTAAGGACAAAGTTCAGAAGGATGGGGAAGGAGGGTAGAATGGAAACAAGAACCTCGGGGAGGAAGAGGAATTACTGTTATTACATGAAAGGGAATGCAATCTTTGAAATGAAACAAAGTGTATGATTTGTTGAATGTAAAACTGATGATCTGCTCGGTAAACCTTTACTCAATTCACAACAAAAAGCTTCCAAAAAAGAACTCAAATTTAATGGAGGTAGACTTCATATGTACAACTAAATGTGATAAAGAAATTATCTGGCAAGATTTTTATATGATTATAAAAATTGCTGTGACAATATCAAAATGAATGAATTCTTATTGACTGGCTTTAAGAAGTTACAAGCAGGTGGAAAAGATCAGGGCAAACAAAGAAAAGGAAACATTCTAGGACTATGGACTATAACATAGTTGTGTACAGGTCTTCTCTAGAACATATGGGGGTATGTATTGAAAGACCATAAAGGTATATCAAGGAAGGACTATGTGAAGCCTTCCATGTCAGGTTGAAGAGTTTGGATTTTTGTCTAATGAAGATTTTTGAACAGAAATTTTGCTGAATAAGAGCCATGTTTTATAAAGCTAAATCTGACAGGTCTAAATGACAAAGGAAATGTGGAGAATATACTCAGAACAGTAATAAGGAATGATCCTAAGACAGATTGGAAATTAAAAAGAGGTTATAAATGGAAGGAATAAGATTTGGAAGTCAAACAGGATGCTGGGGTATAGGGGTAGGGAGTGGGTATCAAAACTAGGAGGGTCTGTAATTGTAGTTCCAATTACCACTAAAAGGAAAGAGAAACTTTTTTGGGGGTGGGGGAGGATAAAACAGTGAGATAATGAGTTTGGTTTTAGATATGTTGAACGAGAAGTATTAGAACATTCGTGTAGGCCTAAATCATACACAGGAGTCCTGGTGTGGCGCTGCAGGATAATACAGTGGACCGCAAGGTTGGTTTGAACCTCAAGGTCGGTGGCTCAAACTCACCAGCCGCTTCTTGGAAACTACGCAGGTTGCTATGAGTCAGAATCAACTTGATGGCACTTAACAACAATAACAAATTATACACAGTAGTCCTGGTGTGGCACTGTGAGATAAAGCACTGGGCTGCAAGGTCAGTTTGATCCACAGGGTCAGTGGTTCAAATTTACCAGACATTCCTCGGAAACCCTATATAGGGTCGCTATGAATTGGAACTGACTCAAAGGCACTTAACAACAACAACAAATCATACACAGGAGTCCTGGTGTGGCACTGTGAGATAAAGCACTGGACTGCAAAGTCTGTTTGATCCACAAGGTCGGTGGTTCAAATTCACCATACACTCCTCAGAAACCCTATATAGGGCTGCTATGAGTTGAAACCAACTCAAAGACACTTAACAACAATAAATCATACACAAAAAGGAGTCCAGGTGGTGAAATGGTTAAAAACTCAGCTGCTATCAAAGGGTTGGTAGTTTGAACACACCAATGACTCTTAGGGAGAAAAACCTGGCAATCTAGTCCTGAAAAGATTTGTTGCTGTTGTTGTTAAGTGTTGCCAAGTCACTTCCAACTCATAGTGACCCTACACAGCAGGGCTGGGGAATGTCCAGCCCTCGGGCAGTATCTGGCCAGAGAAATCATTTGGTCTGACCCTGCCAAGGCAACCACATTTCCAGCCATCACACTGTTGTTGTTTTTTGTGCCGTGGAGTTGGTTCTGATTCAGAGCGACCCTGTACAGGGTTTCCAAAGCTGTAAATCTTTTCGGGAGCAGAAAACCTCATCTTTCTCCCGTGGGACAGCTGGTAGTTTCAAACTGCTGGCCTTAAGGTTCACAGCCTGATTGTAACCACTATGCTACCAGAGCTCCTTAGCCATCACATTTTTTGTTGTTATGTGCCATGGAGTCGATTCCGACTCATAGCGACCCTGTACAGGGTTTCCGAGGCTGTAAATCTTTATGGGAGCAGAAAGCCTCAACTTTTTCCTGCGGAACAGCTGGTAGTTTCAAACTGCTGACCTTGCGGTTCACAGCCCAATTCGTAACCACTGTGCTACCAGAGCTCCTTAGCCATCACATTAGGGGTAATTAAATGACCAAATACTGCAGGCTAATTTTTAAGTTGATAATTTTGTATGGCCTGTGAATGATGTTCTAAATTTTGGCAAAAAAAAAAAAAAAAAAAAAGGTTCCCCACCCCTGCTATATGGAGTCCTGGTGTGGTGCTGTGGGTAAATGCGTCAGACTGCAAAGCCATTTGAACTGCAAGGTTGGTGGTTCAAGCTCACCTGCTGTTCCTCAGAAACCCTTACAGGTTCTCTATGTGTCGGAATCAACTCGATGGCACTTTACAACAACAACCACCCCTGCTATATAGGGTTTCTAAGGAGCAGGTGGTGGGTTTGAACTTCCAAACTTGTGGTTTGCAGTCCAGTGCTGAGCCTACAATGCCACTTGCAAAGACTACAGCCTAGGAAACCCTATGTGGCAATTCTTTGTCACATAGGGTCACTGTGCATTGGAACTGACTCAATGGCACACAATAACCAAGAGAAGGCAGTTGGAACGGAGTTGTAAATATGGACACATGAATATCATCTGTGTTCAGGTCCAATAGAAGCCCTCAACAATAAATAGCACTGTACCTAGTGGAAAGAGAGTGAAGAAAGGATCTAAAGGAATAGGTAAAGAACCAACATGAGAGGTATGGGATGCCCAGAAAGATTAAATAATCAGGGTAGCACAGGGTCTTGGAATTAAGTGAAAGGAAGGCTGAAGTCACAGGAAAAACTAAAGTTAAAGGTAAATGGGAGAGAAACAAAGAACATTTAGTGATTATAACATAAAGAAGTAGAAGCCAGTATTTATTGATTACTAAGGAGCTCTGGTAGCATAGCGGTTACGAATTGGACTGCTAACCTCAAGGTCGGCAGTTCAAAACTACCAGTTGTTCTGCAGTAGAAAGATGAGGCTTTCTGCTCCTGTAATGATTTGCAGCCTCGGAAACCCTGGGCAGGGTCACTACGCGTCAGAAACGACTCCACGGCACATAACAACAACAACAACAACAACAACAATGGAGTCCTGGTGTGGTGCTGTAGGATAAGCACTGGACTGCTAACCACAAGGTTGGTGGTTTAAACCCACCAACTGCTCCTTAGAAACCCTATACAAGAGCCTTCTGAGTCAGAACTGACTCTACAGCACTTAACAATAACAACAATGGTATGGTTAGAATCCTGGTGTGGCTCTGTAAAATAGGTGCAGAATTGAAAGGCCAGTTTGAACCACAAGGTCAGTGGTTCAAACTCACCAGTAGCTCCTCAGAAACCCCATACAGGATCATCACTATGAGTCAGAACTGATTCAACGGCACTTTAAGAACAACAGTATGTATGGGAGTACTGACGTGGTAGATAAGCACTGGACTGCTGACTACAAGTTCAGGGGTTTAAAATCACTAGCCACTCCTTGGAAGCCCGATACAGTGTTGCTATGAGTCTGAACTGACTAGATGGCACTAACAACAACAATAACAACATGTACTGGGAGCCTTGGTGTGGCTCTGTAGGATAAGCACTGGACTGGTAACATGGTCAGCAGTCCAAACCCATCAGCTGTTTCCAGAAACCCTATACATGGTCACTATGAGTTTGAACCAACTTGACTGCACTTACCAACAACAGCGACAACTATTACAGGAGCCCTGGTGGTGCGGTGGGCTAGCTTCAAAAAGTCAGTGGGAAAATTCCATTATCTTTTCATTCCATTTTTCTATGAACTTTTGAAGGCTTGAGTATTTACATACCTCACCAAAATGTACAACTTTAACTGAAAATTTATACATACCCCAGAGTGAAAGCATTATCCCACAGTGCCACACCAGGACTCGATACTTCATCAAAATGTACAACTTCAACCTGAAAATTTATACATACGTAGAGTGAAAGGCTAAATTTTAATGGGTTAAAAAGAAAAAAAAAAACACAGCAAAATTATGTACAATTCAATACTATTTATTACTCTTCTTTTGACATTCAGTCAAATCATACTTTTATCATTAACTTTTTAAGATTTGTAATATATTATGTCAAAATTGCTTCCAACTTTTTAAGGATATTTTGTTTTAGCTCAAAATATTAGCAGAATAATATGCACAGCTAAGACTAAATAAGCTACATATTTTTTACATGAAAGGAGTATAAACATTGATGATACACATGCTTTGGTGAAAAACATCACAGTTCAAATTATTCTCAGAGTCACAGGCAGATTGTATACAGATGACGGAGTTCTGCCCAGTGATGGCAGTAGGAGCAAAGTGCAGAGAAAACATAGAGGTCACTGGTTAGCTGTCCCACGTTAACCGGAATGCTGATGGCTGCACCACATACTCAGAATGAAATTTTATGAAGACGTGATGTGAAGAAAATACAAATGGAGCTATCTCTGTGTCCTAAAATGGAAGAAAACAAAATAATAAATTATACTTTTCTCTAGTTTGAACATTAAAAAAAATGTTTTTATTGTGAGTTGAGTGAAATTTTACAGGGCAGATCATCAGTTTTACATTCAACAAATCATGCACCTTGTTTCATTACAATGATTATAATCCCCTCCATGTACCATCAGTTAATAGTATTTCTCTCTATCCACTTTAGCTTTTTTTTTTTTTAAACACTCAGGCATATATAATAATTTACACCACACCAAAGGGCACTATGTAGTTTGCACATTTTCTAGAAACGTTCATCTAGTCAACAAAAAAAGAAAAAGGATTATTACAGTAAGAAATTTGACAGAATTGACAGTAAACCTGCGTATCTTAAAAAATGGCTACTCCAGAAATTCAGATTCAGTAGGTTTGGGTGGGAACTTAAGTCTGGAATGTTAAACAACTCCAAGTTTCGTAACTACAAGTGTGTTGCTTTAGGATAAGCACGGAACTGCTAACTACAAGGTTGACAGTTCAAACCCAGCTGCTCTTTGGAAATGCTCTGTAAGTTGGAACCAACTTGGTAACACTTAACAAAAACAACATTAATTTAGGGGCACTGTGATTCTGTAACAAAGCACTGGACTGCTAACCACAAGGTTGGCAGTTCAAGCTCACCAGCTGCTCTGTGAAAGAAAGGTGAAGCTTTCTTGCTTTGGCAAAGACTTAGTGTTAAGTGCTGTCGAGTCTGTTCTGACTCATAGCTACCCTATATACGGTTTCCAAGGAGCAGCTGATGGGTTTGAACTGCTGACTCTGTAGTTCACAGTCTTGTGCTGAATCTCTAGTACCACAACAAAAGTCCTAGAGACTCAGAAACTCTATGTTGTTATTAAGTGCCATCAAGTCGGTTCCTACTCATAGAGGCCCTGTATAGGGTTTCCAAGGAGCTGCTGGTGAGTTTGAACCGCCAACCATGCTGTTAAAATTGACTTTGTGCATATCGTATAGTGCCATGCCAGGACTCCATACCAGGGTCACTGTGAACAGAAACACTTTACAATAAAATTAATTTAAAGCCATGTCCACTAGATGGCAGTAGTGCTCCCAAGATAAAAAGGAAAGCAGGAAAACTTGAATTTGCTAAAAGGCTTTTCCTTTGCATTTTGCCTATGTCTGCCTTTAAGCTTCTATACTGAGTTTCTTTCATTATTTACAAATAACAACATAAGAGTCTGAAAATGATCATTTGACTCACTGATGCACAGTATGGTCCAGTGGATGGGGAATGCTCATCTGGTCCATCATAGAGAATGAGATAGTTGTGGACACAGTCTCCTGGATCATCGATGCTGATAAAGTAAAAGGTGACTGTGACCGGCCTCCCAGAAGGAGCGGTGATGGCCCACTCGCAGTGAGTGTTGTTAGGGTAAGTGTCTGGGTAGCCAGGGCTGGTGAAGGAACCACTGTCTCCATAAAGAATTCCACCACAACCTGTAAGGTAAAAAAATGTAGCAAGTATGAGTCAATGAAGTTTGAACCACCCAGTCCACTTCAGCGCATGTGTGAGGAAGGCACAGGACTTCTCTCAACTTCTTAAGGTGCGAGACTTACAAGCAAGTCTCCATGAGCAGTAGTGGCAGAAGCCCTTCTCTTGTACCTTCTTTGGTTTGCAGCCCTTGCTCTCACGCTCCAAGTTCTTTTCCCTACATTCCCTACATTTCAACTAGCTCCAGAAAGTTGAAAATAGAGAATTGAGAACAAAATGGGAAAATAAATAACTTGATAAAGTAACTATGGTTGTTCATTTCTATCAAGTCAGCTCAGACTCATGGCAACTCTATGTGTGCAGAATAGAACTACACTCCATAAGTGTTTAAGGCAATGACCTTTCAGAAGGTGATGGGCAATCCTTTCTTCTGAGGTGCCTCTTGGTGGCTTTGAACCACCAACTTTTTGACTAATAGTTGAGGGCTTAACTGTTTGAACCACTCAGGAGAGGCGAGTCATTAAAGTTCTCTGTGTACTTTTGATGGTGTAGAGGTCTCCATATGATGATAATGATGTAACAGCAAGAACAACAAAACACCAAAAACAAACAACCACCCTCACCTCAACTCATAGTGACCCTTTATAGGGTTTCCAAGGCTGTAAATCTTTACTGGAGTAGAGAACCTTATCTTTCTCCTGAGTAGTGACTAGTGGGTTTGAACTGCCAACCAGTGCTTATTCTACAATGCCACTAAGGATTCTGATAATGATGTTGTTGTTGTTATTAAGTGCCAGCAGTCAGTTCTACTCATAAAGGCCATGTATAGGGTTTCCAATGGCAGATGGTGAATTTGAACAACGAACCTTGTGATTAGTAGTCCAGTGCTGATCCTACAGTGCCACACCAGGACCTCCAATAACGATGCTGTTGGTGGTGGTGGCTGTGTGTCATGGAATGGGTTCTGACTTACAGTGACCCTAGATAGGGTTTCTGAGGCTGTAAATCTTTATGGGAGCAGAAACCCTCATCTTTCTCTCAGAGTGGCTGGTATATTTGAACTACTGGACTGGGGTCTGACACCTAGAGTTGGAATCCTGTGCATTTTACCAACTCATTAATCTTGTGTAGTGGTTACGAGTTGGGCTGCTAACCTCAAGGTCAGCTAGTTCGAAATTACCAGTGGTTCCAGGGGAGACAGATGAGGCTGTAAAGATTTATAGTCTCAGAAAACCTACACAGGGTTGCTATGAGTCGGAACTGACTCCATGGCACCACCACCACCACCACCATCACTATAAAATGTGGGCATTGGGGATAATTTTGAAGCTTTCTTTGCTGTTGTTAAGTGCTATTCAGTCAGTTCTGGCTCATAGCAACCCTGTGCAGGGTTTTTGAGTGGGTTTGAACCACTGACCTTGTGGTTAGCAGTCTAATACTTACCTAAGAGTGCCACACCAGGACTTTCTTTAGGAGCCAAAAATTCGTTATCTACAACTGTCTTGATACAACCCTTGGTATATTTAAATGAGTCCTTTTAATTTATTTTTTATCCAGGTGTTTTCACATTTTATTAGCTACACTATAGATCCTAGAGTTGCCTAATTCTCTACCTTCCCCTTCACCCACCACGAGGGCAGGCCTTCCTGCCTTTGCTGCTGGGCCCTCTGGAATTCCTGCACAGCTGAGCAAGAGCCTCTCTCTGTCGCTATGACTATCTCTCCAGGTCCAGGAGCTGGGCCTCATAGCGTTGAATCGCAGCTGTAGCAGAGTCCAGCCTCTTCCTCACAGTGATCCTAGCCTCTCCTAGAATCCTGTTTGACCAGCACAGGACCCCAAAATTTGAAGACCACGTTGGACCCATCCAGCAGATGGGTCCCTCCTTAATGATGTTGTTTTCTGTTAGCTGTGCCTCAAGCTTCTGTGACCCTGACACGGAATTACTCAAGTCCTTTCATAGCTGTTGCTATTTCTCCACGTCTGCCTGTAGTTTCTTCGGTATTAGCTCAGCCATAGTGGGGATGAAAACGTTCTCCCTTCAGAATGACTAATTCTGGCAGTAAACCTGAGTCCTTATAAATATCTTTATTTTGAAGAGATCTTATATCCTGAGGTTTTTAAGATATTTGGGAAGTTTTATAGAGGTAAATCTACTGGTAAGACTTAAATTTCCTCAGCTATTTGACAACCAACCAATCAAAGATGCAGGAACATACTTGTAGTTGTTGATAAGTGCTATTAAGTCAGCAACACTGTACAGGGTTTCCGAGGAGCAGTTGGTGGGTTTGAACTTCCGACCTTGTTGTTTGCAGTCCAGTGCTGATCCTACAGTGCCATACCAGGAGTCCCAAAAAAGTACTTAGCATCATGAAACAGCAATTAGCCTCTATGAGCGCCAGAAATGGCAGGGCCTGCAAGGAAGGCAGCTGCTGTATACATACAAGAATGTGTATGATCAGATGAAATGTTTGATTCTCCTGGAACCCAGATTTCTGGGTTATTAAAATGGGGTGGCCCACCCAGGATAACTACCCTTATTGTTGTTGTTGTTAAGTACCGTGGAGTCGGTTCTGACTCATAGTGACCCTGCACAGGGTTGTTGTTGTTGTTGTCAGGTGCCATCGAGTCGGAACTGACTCATAGCGACCCCATGCACAGCAGAACGAAACAATGCTCGATCCTGGGCCAACCTCACCACCGCTGCCACCCCCGAGTCCATCAATGATGCCACCTGGCCGATCCATCTCGTTGGAGGTCTTCCTCTTTTTCTCTGACCCTCCACCCTACCCAGCATGACATCCTTCTCCAACGATTGTTTCCTCCGGACTACATGTCCAAAGTAGGAGAGACGAAGCTTAGCCATCCTGGCCTCCAAGGAGCACTCTGGCTGCACTTCTTCCAAAACAGATCTATTGGTTCTTTTGGCAGTCCATGGCACCCTCAGTATTCTCCTCCAACACCACAACTCAAAGGCATCAATTCTTCTACGATCCTCTTTATTCACTGTCCAGCTTTCGCATCCATATGAGGCTATTGAAAACACAATGGCCTGGGTCAGGCGCACCCTAGTCCTCAAGCTGACATCTCTGCTCTTCAATACTTTAAAAAGTTCCTGTGCAGCAGATTTGCCCAGTGCAATACGTCGTCTGATCTCTTGACTGCTACTTCCGCGAGTGTTGATAGTTGATCCAAGAAGAATGAAGTCCTTGACAACTTCAATCCTTTCTCCATTGATAAGAATGTTGTTTATTGGTCCAGTGGTGAGGATTTTTGTTTTCTTGACATTGAGATGCAATCCATATCGAAGGCTGTGCTCTTTAATCTTCATAAGTAAATATTTCAAGTCCTCTTCACTTTCAGCGATCAAGGTTGTATCATCTGCATATCGCAGGTTGTTAATGAGTCTTCCTCCAATCCTGATGCCACGTTTTTCTTCATAGAACCCAGCTTCTCGTATTATTTGCTCAGCATACAGGTTGAACAAGTATGGTGAAAGAATACAACCCTGTCTCACTCCTTTCCCAATTTTAAAACTTTCAGTGTTCCCATGTTCTGTTCGAACAACTGCTTCTTGGTCTAGGTACAGATTTCTTAGAAGTACAATTAAGTGTTCTGGAATACTCATACTTCTCAATGTTGTCCATAGCTTGTCATGATCCACACAGGGTAGCTGAGGCTATAAATCTTCATGGGAGCAGAACACCTCATCTTTCCCCTGCGGAACCGCTGGTACTTTTGAATGGCTGATCTTGAGGTTGGCAGCCCGACTCGTAACCACTACGCTACCAGAGCTCCTTAACTGCCCTTAGGTCCGTTTAAACCTTGAAGGAACTAGTTCCCCCAGTCATCTGCAGGTTAAACAATAGCGTAGTAAGCAGCTTAGTTCGGCCTTAGTCACTGGGTTCTTTGGGAACATTATGGGTGCAGCTAACTTCCAGAGCAGGAACTTCAGTGTCTGATTAGAGGCTGTGTTTTAGTCTGTACTTGGTGATTCTGCAATGTTGGTGTTAAGTGCCATGGGGTTAGTTTTGACACATGGTAACCCTATGTACAACAGAATGAAACACTGTCTGATCCTGTGTCACCCTCACAACTGTTGTTACATTTGAACTCATTGATGCTGCCACTGTGCCAATCCATCTGTTAGGGGTCTGCCTCTTTTTCATTGACCCTCCAATTTAGCAAGTATGATAGCCTTTTCCAGGGACTGGTCCCTCATGATAACACAACCAAAGTATGAGAGACGACGTCTCACCATCCTCACTTTCAAGGAGCAACCTGGCTGTACTTCGTCTAAAAGAGGTATTTTGTTTTCCTAGCAGTCCATGGTATATTCAGTATTCTCAATGGAATCATTCAAATGGTGCTGGTGGTGTGCTATCGAGTTGGTTCTGACTCATAGCAACTCAGTGTAGGGTTTCCAAGGCTGCAGATTTTCATAGGAGCAGAAAGCTTCATCTTTCTCCTGAGAGCAGCTGGTAGATTTGAACTGCTGCCTTTGTGATTAACAATCCAATGGGTAGTCACTATGTTACCAGGGTCCTTTACAGGCATATGAGGCAATTGAAGATACGAGGGCTTGGTTCAGGCACACCTTAGTCCTCAAGGTGACATCTTTATTCTTGAACACTTTAAGGAGGTCTTTTGCAGCAAATTTGCCTACTGCAGTGCATCAGTTGTTGTTGTTGTTGTTGGTAAGTACCATGGAGTCGGTTCCGACTCACAGCGACCCTGTACAGGGTTTCCGAGGCTGTAAATCTTTACAGGAGCAGAAAGCCTCATCTTTCTCCCACAGAACTGCTGGTAGTTTCGAACTGCCGACCTTGAGGTTAATAGCCTGATTCATAACCACTACGCTACCAGAGCATCAGTAGAGGTCCACAAACCGAACTGATGGACCCTGAAACCCTGCCCTGTGCTTTGATGCTATCTTTTGCTAAATTAACGTAATAATAGTCTACATAACCTTCTCTCACTGTTGCTTCTTTGGAGTGTCTTCCATGTACATTTGAATCAAATCTAGTCACAATAAACATATTTGGTTACACTAATTTTAGGTGTTTCTTTAAGCATTTAGGTTTTTGACAAGACAAAGGTATAAGAAAAATCAGAATTTATGAAAGAATTTCCTAATCTTTATACATTAAACATGCTTTATATACCAACATATATTATGTTACTGGTTACATATAGTGAGTAAAACAGATTAAAAAAGAATCTCTGTACTTTCATTGATATAATATTTTTAACATACAAAATAATCAAGTATAAAAATATCTAAAAAGATAATGTCACTTCAATTGTATTTTTCTATTAGACACTATGTTTTTCTCACCTGCATTACTTTCCCTTACAAAGTAGAAATGTCTTACCAGAGGGCGATGAAGTCCAGATGATTTCATATCCATGACTGGAAATGACATTATTAGCTTTAAATCGTAGGTATAATTCATTGTTTTGAGAGAAGACAGGGTTTGGCAGTAGATTTCCACAATATTTGCCAAGTAATGGGTAACTGCTATTACTTCCATTCCTTACCTTTAAAAATCAGAGTAATTTATTATTATATTAAACATATTATACTGTCTTCTATTTGTCATGGGTATGTATCATAACAAGACACAATTTGAATGACATTACTTTCCCCCTTTGGTAGGGGGGAGCTTTGTCTCTATGTACTTAAATGAAAGCTTTTCTATAAATTACTCTCAAAAGTTACTTACACTTCCAAAGGACATAGATGTTTAATTCATAGAGCAAAACCATTTGCATTTGAATTCAGAAATAGCTGCTAACTTATAGCAATTAAACCAGGGCACGTTTCCATACACTAGTTGGTGATATGATCCCGTAACCTTTGTTCTTGGGGAGACATTTTGAAGAATGTAGCTAAAGTGAATTATAAAGATGTCTGTGGTAGGGACAATATTGCCCATTGTGATTTCAGTTCATTTTATTATACTGCGTGGTTGTTTTTTTCCTCCATTGAAAATTGCTCTGCTATAAAGAGGCTATGAAGGAAAAAAACAAAAAAGACAATGTACAAAGTATAATAAAGTTGAGAACAAAAAGCATTTCTGTATAGGAAAAGGACATGATTCAACAAAAACTGTAACATTTCTAATTTTACATATTTTTAAAGCATATTCTGAAGCTGAGAAGTTTTCTTCTTTCCAATTCACTGTATGAGGTAGACACATATAAAAACAGGAAATGAGTCAATGTGAGAGTGTGGATAAGCGCATGGCAAGCTTAACGACATTCTGCATCCAGCCTGGTTCCTACTGCGTATTATTCACGCCTATCCCTACAGGAGCACTCTTTGTGCCTATTGAAGAATTATTCTACAGGCAGTGTATGGCTGGAGCCAACTCAGCAAGTATAAACAGTGATCTAATGGATATATATATTCAAAGTCCTGAAAGTTTTCCCATTCTTTCTGTAATTTCATAATTTAAAATATAGTTAAGTACTGGTTGTCTTCAGTCAGAATTTCTTCAGGGGCACTGAGGCCAGTCTTGCTGGGTTGTGTTGATTTGGAGAGATTCCTTTCAGGCCAATGTAGCAGTCATAGCGCTGCAGGGTAAGCACTGGACTGCTAGCTATAGGGTTGGTGGTTCAAACCCACCAGCTGCTCCTTGGGAACCTCATAAAAAGTGGTAATGAGTCAGAACTAACTCGGCAGTACTTAGCAAAAATAAGAAGCAGTCAAGTGAGAGAAATAAACTCATTGCGGTGGACTCTGACTCATGGGGGTCTCGTGTGTGTCAGAGTAGAACTGTGCTCCATGGTTGATTTTTCTGAAATAGATCACCAGTCCTTTCTTCGACAACACCTCTGGGTAGACTATTGGTAAGTACCTTTTGGTTAGTGGCTGAATGCATTAATTCTTTTCACCACTCAAGGGCTCTGTGGCAGTCAATGGAAAAGTTATGCTTTTGGGGTATTTTTCTGGACTATCTCCACATGCTTAAACAAAATGGACTTGGCATATACAGATTAGTCGGTGACATCCGTAGTAAGAAAGGACTGCTGACCTGCCACCACTCTGTTCTTGGACTGAGATGAAGTCTTCTTTTCTCTGGGTTCTTTGAAAAGACTAATCCTCTGAGAGGAGGAGGGGTATATTAATTCACACTGAAGGTACTAATGATTGTCATGTTCACTTTTCCCTTCCTTTCAAGGGGCATTCGAAAGCAATGGGCACCTTTGGGGTTTTAGAGGATCCAGAAAGGCAAAGTGAAGGCATTGGAGACAAATGCAAATTTCAGATGTGGTCCGAAGCTTGGCCCTCACTTGTAGTAATACAGTCAGCATCCCCAGTAAGTAGTTTCCGTTCCCACCAAAGTTAACATGAATGGAATCTTGCAGCTTCCTAGTTTGACTGCCAATAAACTATGCTCACAATCTTCCAACGACAAGGCACTCAGTCAGCTACATTTTTTAAAAAAGTCTAAATGGTAGTTTCCTTTCTTTGCTTATTGGACAGGAAGTGCCAGGCCCATTTAATAGGATAAGAGACGATAGCCATGAGGAGGAGCTCTCATACTCAAAGCTGTAAAGTTAGAGGTTACTTTCCAGCAGCCAGCTGGCAAATATCAAACGTTAACTTCACTCATTTCAGGCTGGAGGTGAACCAAGAGGTGATGCACTATACCACTGATCCAACAGGATGGCTCTGCTTTTTTCCATATGTCAAAACACCACTAGTTTTTCCTTTATGTTGTTGTTAAGTCTCATCAAGAAAGTTCCAACTCATAGCAACCCTGTATAGGGTTAGGTTTATGGCTAGGTCTAGTCTAGGAGTCCTGGTGAGACACTGAAGACTAATGTGCTGGACTGCAGGGTCAGTTTGGACCACAAGGTCAGCAGTTCAAACCCACCAGTCACTCCTCAGAAACCCTGTGTAGGGTTGCTCTGGGTTGGAACTTACTCAGTGGCATTAACAACAACAATTTAGACCTAGGGTTTTGTGTCATGTTAGGGTTACAGTTAGGACAAGGGTTAATGCTAGTGTTAGGGGTAAGGTCTAGGCTAGATCTAGGAGTATGGCTTAGTCTAGTTTTAGAGTTATATTTATATTTATTTTTATCTAGATAGATTTATTCTGGAAATCTGTGTTGTTTCATCTTCATTTGGAAGTTGTACACTATTCTCTCTTTTTACTTTGTGGCTCTTTTTTATTGTAAACTATTGTCTCTGGCTCTCTATTTTCAGTATTGTAGATTTGCTTTTCTTTGATTATTTCTATATCCAGGTTGAGTTCTGGGTGATATTATAATAATATTATAATACATGTTCATCTCAGGTTGTTGTCTGTTGCCATTGAGTGTCTGTCTAAAGAATTCCCTTTAGCATTTTGTGTAAGCGTGGTCTGGATTTTTACAAGTTCTTTTAGTTTCTGTTTATTGGGAAATGTCTTCTTTTTGCCATCATATCTGAGGGACAATTTTGCTAGATATATGATTCTTGGTTGACAATTTTTCTTTCAAAGTCTTATATATGTTGTTTCATTGTCGTCTTGTCTGGATGGTTTCTGCTGAGAAATCAGAGCTTAATCTTATTATTTCTCCATATAGGTAACTTCATTTTTCCTGAGCTGCTCTCAGGATTCTTTCTTTGTCTTGATTTTAGGAGAAATGAATTATAATATGTTTTGGTGATTTTCTTTTGGGGTTTATCTTGTTTGATTTCTCCTGATAACCTGTCCAAAGTCTGTGAGATGAATCCCTTAGGAAACCTGATGGGGCGGTTCTCTACTCTGAACTACAGGGCTGCTATGAGGCAGCGGTGAAACACACAGTATAATTAAACTAATTTTTTGCCAGCATCTCCACACCAAACATTCTTCTTAAAGTCAGCACCATCCGTCACCTTCACAATCAGCAGCCTGTATTTGGTCCTTCACATCAGAACTCAGATGTTACCACCTTACGAAGTTTTCTCTCCATCTCTAAGGCTGACTTCAGAAACCAAACCAGTTGGTACTGAGTGGACTCTGACTCATGGCTACTTCACATGTGGGTGCTTCTAACAGTGTTCGACTCTGCTAATACTGCTGACATTGTGCTGCAATTATTTACTCCTTGTCTGTCTTTCCCATTAGCCTTTGAGTTTTCTACGGTCCCTGAATATGGTTTTTTCCCTACTGCCTTTCCAGTGCCTGGTCTCAGAAGGTGCCCAGTACATATTTACAGAATCAAAGACTAATCAATTAACAAATTAAGTAAGTAGATCCATATATAACTAGTATAAAAGGTAAAAAGTCTAGCGTCTTGTAAATCATTCAATTAGATGACATTTAAATGCACATTACCTCCAAGAAATCATGTGTGCATTCGCTTGACTCCTCAATGTTAAATGAATGAAAAAACAGGGAAATAGTATGGTTCTGTGGTGCTGTGAGAATAATGGTGCAATCCAGGTTGTGGTTATAATAATCTGGCCATCCGGGACTCTTCAGATGGCCAAAGGCCTTGTTATATTGTCTGTTGCAATCTTAGAGGAAAAAAGTCATAATCAATGCATGCCTCCAAATCTTTAATGTTCTTTCAATTCAACAGGAATAATTCTAAAAGCTCATGAGAATTTGAACACATTTTATGAATAAGCACTTTCAGCCTCATAGTTTACCTTACACAATCGAGATCCCACGAGGGAAAGTAAATTGTTCACATTAGCAAAAACAGTACAGTGGCTGGTTAACAACAAAGACCCCCATGTGAGATAGGAAATAAGAGCATTCTCCTTGGAAAGTGACTGCTGCATTTTTCTGTTCATACCAAGGAGGAGAGTGGTATTTCCAGCATGACACAAAGGTTCCTCCTCCAAGACATGGTTTTGAATGAAAATTTCTGTCTGTTGAAGTTCTTTAGTGAATTATTTGTGCTCATAAAACTAGCAATTCATTGTTCTTTCCCATTTTTAATAATAATACCAAGACTAGTTTTAGCTGTTTGTTTTAAGGAAAGGCAGCTTTAGTCATCACCAAACTCAAAATGAACATTAAATAAAGTATTCTTTGGAAGTACACTTCTTAATTACAGTAATCGACTAACCCTTTCAGGGATTCTTGGGTTTTAGCAAAATAATTTCTTAAAGTTTAGGATAGTGATTGCCAGGTTTGCTTTGTAAATGTACTGAAAAACACTAAATTTCATACTTTACATGACTGACTTATATGGTATATGAATAATGCAGTAAATATGCAGATTTACACATAGGTGGTGGTGGTGGTGTGCCGTGGAGTCAGTTCCGATTTACAGTGACTCTGCATAGCATTTCTCTGGTAGCGTAGTGGTTATGAACTGGGCTGCTAACGTCAAGGTTGGCAGTTCAAAACTACCAGCTGTTCCACAGGAGAAAGATGAGGTGTTCTGCTCCTGTAAATATTTACAGCCTTGGAAACCCTGTGCAGGGTCACTATGAGTCAGAACCGACTCCACGGTACTTAACAACAACAACAAATCTTAACAGGTGGTAGTTTCCAACTGCTGACCTTATGGTTAGCAGCCCAACTCATAACTACTATGCTACCAGAGCTCCATTTATATATAGGAGGGGGCTTCAAAAAGTTATTGGAAAAATTCTGTTATCTTTTATTTCCATGAACTTTATTAAGCCCCCTTGTATATTACACACACACACACACACACACACATACGTATGCATACACTCACTTAGTTAAATTAGTTGGTAGCTGGAACCAATTCCACAGTACTAACAACAACAACATCATATATCGACACAAACTTTGAAGAATAGGCTGACATTCAAAATATTTTAAGAGTATATTCACCTTGTCTTTTCAAAAATCAGATTTCATAATTTGCTAAATTGGGCCTGGTTCCCAGGGAAGAGCTTCATCTTATATGGTATGCTTTGCTGTTGTTTTAAGTGCTGTTGAATCAGATTCTGACTCATAGCGACCCTGTATAGAGTTTCCAAGGAACAGCTGGTTCAAACTGACTGTGTGGCCCAGTGCTTTATCCTAGAGCACCACACTTAGCAAACCGTAATTTCCTTGGTAGTCAATTCTGACAGTAATTCTAACAATTGCAGTTGTTCTGAATAAACGATGCAACTCAAAGGCTTACCTGCAATCTGATAGGTAAAACCCATTCTAGAGTCTCTGCTAAAAACTTCAGATTTGAACACAACAATTGCCGTACGCATAGAAGAATAAAGTGCTGGAACAGCTGATACATTGCTGCCACAGAACCGGGTTCCTGGATTTCCATGACTCTGAAATGAAGTGGAAACCAAAGCACATTAGTTTTAGCTTCAATAGAGAATAGGTCATAGCAGACATTAAACTACATACAGTAAAACCTGCGAAAGCAGGAACCCATGTCAGGCAGAAACCTGTCTGAGAAGAAACAGTCCAATATTTCCTACTAACTAGAGAGTAATAGAAAAATGGCTACTGTACCCTGTCAAAGACAAAAAATTGGCGAGACCTGGAAAAACAAGGCTGCCCCATCAAGTTCTGACTCTCACAGGTTTCACTGTACAAAACCTGAAACATACCTACTGTCATTGGGCCGAGTGGGCTCATGGTGACTCTGTACACGGTTTCTAAGACTAAATCTTTATGGGAGCAGACAATCTCACCTTTCTCTTGAAGAGTGGCTGGTAGGTTTGAGCTGAAGACCTTTTGGTTAGCAGCCCAATGCTTAACTCACAGCAACACCAAGTGTGGTTTAAATATTCAGCATGGAAACTAATTATAATGTTGAAAGGACTCTATATGGAAGACTTTGCAAGAAGACATAGATTGACATTAAAATTAGCAAATTTCCCACATTCCCTGAGGGGCAGGAGATAGGAAGACCAAGTCTCTGTTGAAACCACAAAACAAGCATTCCCCTACTTCATCCAAGATCCTGGCCCTCTCAGGCCACTTGGTAACTAAGGCCTGGCCATGGAAGCTGTTCAAGTTCACTGCAATTCCTTCTGGGGCATATTCCATATTTCTGAGCTCACAAAATTAATTCCACCTCGACTTCCCCAAACTAGCCCTTGATGTTGTTGTTAAGTGCCATTGAGTGGGTTCAGACTCAGAGTGACCTTGTATAGGGTTTGAGGAGCAGCTGGTGGGTTTGAACCACAAACTGTGCAGTTCAAACTGACCTTGTGGTCCAGTGCTTTCCTACAGCCCCACAACAGGATCCATTAGCAAATCTAACCAGAGCCTTAGGCTCTACTTAGGCACTAGTGGGAATCCCAAAAGGAAGTGACTGACTGGAATCAGGTCCCTGCTTCCCTGTACACCTCTCCACAGAATAGAACCAATATAGTCTGTTGTTAGGTGCAATTGAGATGTTTCTGATTCATCACCACATTATATACGATAGAACAAAATACTGCCTGGTCTTGTGCCATACTCATAATCATCATGTTTGAATCCAGTGTTGTAGCCTGTGTGTCAAATATAGTCACCTGTCAACCTTTTTTAAAAAATAACTTGTTCAAAGGTAAGGCATTTGACATCTCATACTTCCAATTATGCCTGTAATATCTGTCATAACTCTTGGCATTCCAGGGTTCTTACAGATCATCCAATAAACACTAACTTTGCATACCTTAATATCGCTATTCTTCATTACCTACCCCAATGCCAGTTAGACAGACAAATGTTATCATTAACTATAATGTCTTTGTCACATGATTTTCCAGCTCTATTTTCTTCTTCTACTTTTGGATATATTGAACGTCCAAGTTTCTCCCAGACCATCAGTCACCTTCATGTCTTTCTTTCCCTACCTACCCAGCCTGATACCCAGTTTTCTTTCCTGTACTGATTCAGTTGGATGACATTTTTCATTCATGGCAAACACTGGGACTTGTTGTTAGTAAGTGCCATTGAATTGGTTCTGACTCATAGCAACCATGTATAGTTTCCAAGGCTGTAAATCTTAGCAGGAGAAGAAAGCCTCATCTTTCTCCTACAGAGCAGCTGGTGGGCTCTACTTAGTTGAGCAGTATATCTCCTTTTACATTCCAGAGCTTCCATGTGTCCTGTAAACAGCATTCCTGTGCCCAACTGGGTGTCCTTCCATGACTCCCACTGTCTCAGCTTCACAAAGCAAGGGAGAATTGAAAGAGCTTTAACCGTTTGTCCTACTTGGCTCCAAGTTCTTTTAGTAGTGGTTCCCCTGGGGAACAGAAGTTCTCAACATGAAAACTACGACTCATGGAATGATGACCCAGCACCTTGGTCACCATGGAAACCTACGATTTATCTTAGCATTTATGTTTTGGACAAAACTAAGCAATTTGGGTGTCTTCTCATCTGCCAGAGTTTTCTAGACTTCCACATAGGAGTCAACCCACCAAGACTTATGTGTGAATCAGGATCTCTGAAGTTACAGTGAGGGGTAACTTGAACCCTCAGAAGGTAATAGATTGGACTCTATTATTTCCAATACACAGGGGATTGATCAAAACACTCTTGGATGAACTGGGGCAGATTCCCCAAACTGCAGGGACAAAATCCAGTTAAGTTGGTGTTCACCAGGTATCCAACCTCTGGTCATGACTCTTCCAATTTATAGATTTTTCCCTGGATAATTGCATTACTCTCATCATTCAAGTACCTACCTGAATGGTGACGACATCCACATTTTCAGGTCTTCTGTCAACATTACAATTTTATAACCAACATCTCATTACATGGGCACTTAATACTCACCATCTCAAAACAGCCTCTTCTCTCTTTCTGTCATGCATCCCACATATCTGCTCCCATTGGTCTGGTGCCAAATAACCTCCTTCCTAATCTCTATGTGTCCCTCGCTGACTTTAATTCTTCCTATACACAGATCTGATGAGCTATACACATATTTGTCAAAGCATGATCCATGGAGCACTAATGTTAGAATCCTAGAGATGCTCACCAAAAATGTGAGGGGGCTTCCAAAAGTTCATGGGGAAATTCCACTGTCTCTTCATTCCATTTTTGCATGAATTCTTTGAACCAGCCTGGCATTAGTGGCTCAGCCTTGGGGGACTCAAGCTCTGTGGGTGTGGCTCAGGGACCTGCACTTTTAACAAGACACCCAGGTGACTCTTATGTACACAAAAGTTTGAGAGCATCTGACTTACAGGAACTAGCCTGAGGTCCTTAACATGTATGTATGGAGGGTTTATATAGACCTAAAAATGTATTCAACTGGAAAGAACTTTGAGAATTTATTTACTCATGCACTCAGTATTTTAAGTGCTTTCCAAATACTAGTGAAAAGGTCATTAGGTGTGGCTGTCACTCATGCTGTAATTATTACCTCTGGGGAGTCCCGAAACTCCAAGTAATTCTGTGAGCAGTCTTGTGAGTAAAGCTGTAATGTTGTCACTGTTATCTTGACCTGTTGATGAGGAGGAGCTTCAATAACCCAAGTACACATGTCAAATGGAACATCTGGGCTTGATGAGTTTGGAGACAAGAAACTTTTTGGGGATGAAGTTGCATTATAGGTTCCCCCACAAGGCACTGAGGAGATAAAGAAAAAAGACCAGCTTGTAAGACCTTTTACTCATGTCTTATCAGACAAACAAAGTGTCTGCTTTCTCTATCCTCCCTCCCAGACCAAAGAAACTATATTTGCATCATTCTGTTAATGAAAGGATGTTATCTGAGTACATGTTCTTTACTAAGAATCACAGAAAGTTTGTATCATGGATTAAACAGAGTAATTAACATGGAATTTAGTAACTGGCATTATGTTCCATAATTAATAATGAACTTAGTAGTTAACATGGAGCATGAATTTCATAATGTACAGAAATACTTCAAATTACTTACTGTCCACAATGGTGTATGTAGCATTAAATCCTTCTCTTTCTACAGTTAAGTCGCTGACAAACTGAATCGTAAGGAAGTTGCCGGAAGAGGTAAAAGGAGCAGGTACAGTGGAACCACAAAAGGTTCCAGCCAAGTTGGCATTTTCACTATCCCCATCATACAGCTGGAAAGAAAATAGCTCGTTAGTTCTCTTATTCACAATGAAGGTTCTCATTGTGCACTAAATTGTGAAGTCAGAATAGGTCATGATTAAGAATCATCACATTGATGTTCTTAGAGTTGTTGTAATTTAGAAACAGAATTGGTATTGAATTGATTTTATTATAACAAGATTTCCTAGTAAAAACCTGGCATGACGCCTACCTTTTTTCTCCTCAGTGGGAAAGCAATATATGATTTTTAAAAAACGTGTCATTTGAGTTGGTAAGTTTATTGTTCCTACTTTTAAAATGTATTCAGAATGTGACTACCTTTCCCTCCTTCTAACTCCCACCTAATCCACACCACCATAGTCTCTACCCCGGATCATCATGGCAGCCTCCTTCTGGAGCTCCCTGATGCTGGTCCTCCCCCACTTTCTCTGTTCATAATGTATCAGGTACAAGTTCCTGTTAAATCGTAAATCAGACTAAATTACTGCTATACTAAGGAGCATAGTGGGTTATGCATTGGATTATGCATTGGGTTGATAAACTGCAAAGTCAGCAGCTCTAATCTAATCAAGGTCAGCAGCCACTCTTCCAGAGAAAGATGAGGTTTTTTGCTCTTTTTGATAGATTTACAGCCTTGGAAACCCTATATGAGGTCACTATGAGTTGAAGTCGCCTTCATGGCATACAACCTCCACTATAAGAAACTCTTTATTGCTTCCCATCCATTCAGTATCAAAACCCAAACCATTTTATTCAAAGCCAGAGAGATTCTGCTCTCCACTCCCCCCTCCCCCCCGCCTCAGGTTTATGATATCATTTTTTAGGTCTCCCCCCTTTTCACTTTGCTCATTGAACAAACCAGGCCAGTTCCATGGCCAATGCATTCACTGTTCTATTGACCTGGAACACAGTTTCCCTTCTATATAATATAATGAGCTTCTATATACATAATCACTAAGGGTCAGAATCGACTCGACCTCGATGGCACATAACAACATATACATATACATAATATTTTGTGTACAGTCTTCTCTGGTGAGAATGCAAATTCCATGAGAGCACATATTGTTGTCTGTTCTGTTTACTCTGATGTTATCACTTTTTAGAAGAGTGTCTGGCACATTAAAGTCACTCAATAAATATTTCATAAGTGAATAAGTGCTTTGATTCCACTCTCCCCAAGTCATTATCTCAATAAATGGCTCAATCTTAGCAGGTTAGAAATCCGTGATTTATTTCTCTAATTCCCACATTCATTCTACTCTACCTTCCAAATTTATCCTAATGGTTCCATCCCTGTTGATCCCATAATCACTCAATTCCAACTCATATAGGGTTTCCAAGACTGTAAATCTTTATGAGGACAGACATAAAGATTTATGGTTCATCTTTCTCCCAAGGAATAGCTGCAGGGTTTGAACCTTTGACCTTAAGGTTAGCAGCTCAACAACTAATCAACAGCACCACCAGGGCTCCTTTTACTATCACAGCATCTTCCTAATAGATTTATCTACATCTCCAGAACTTCCTGTGTGCTTGCACACTTATATTACACGATGCCTCATGCTCTGCCTAAGCTCCTCAGCAGATCCCAGCTCACTGAAAATTAAACCCACACACGCTACATGGTCTGCCAGTCCCTACCTGATCTGACCTCTGCCTCCCCTCAGAACACTCTCCATTCACCTGGACACTGCCCTTTCTGTGGCAATTGCACTTGCTACTATTGCAATCCAGAAGACTCCTTGTTCTAAACAGTTGTCACCTTCTTGGCATGGGATCCTAGCTCAGCCTTATAGAGGGCAGCCACAGCTAATGTGGCCTTCCGGCATTGGCATCCTGTTTCGTTTTCTGATTACAATTGTCAAGTATTGTAAGGATTGCTTATTTCATTAAATTTCTTTTTTTGCATGTACGTATGTACCACAGATGGGGAAAGACTGTGACTTATTCACTTCTGTGTCACTAGCCCATGGCATGATTCCCACACATATAGTAACTTTAAAAATTATTATGGTTTGCATGAAAGTTTACAAAGCACATTAGTTTCCTATTTAATAATTTATGCATTTTGTTTCACGACATAAATTGTATTCTCCTGAATGTAACAGCACTCTTCCCTGTTTCCTTCTGTCCTTCTTTCCTGTACCTCCTACCTTCCATGCTTTGTTTTGGGGAAATGCTGCTCTTTTGGTCTTCTAAGGCTGAAGGTTCTGGGGAGCATGTTATTACAGGTGCTATTGTTCATTTTTCAGGACCGCCTATTGTATGGCTGAATGAGGTTCCCCTGGGGTAGGTTTAGTCCCAGGGCCATACTCTCAGAGGTCCTGCCAGTTTCTAGCAGATCAGTAAGTCTGGACATTTTCATCATTTTGAATTTTGTTCTATATTTTTTTGTCTACTCTATTCAGGATTTTGTACTGTGTTTCTGGCCAGAGAGATCAGTACTGGTATCCAGGCTCCATCTAGTTCTTCATGTCTCAGGTTGTGGAAGCTGTGGTTTGTGGGCTCTAATATTCATTTGGGCTCATTGTTTCCTTAAGTCTTTGATGGTCTTCACTCTTCTTTGTCCCAGATGAGGAGAAACTAAGTTGCACTCTGGTAGTGTGGTTGTTACCAATCAGGCTGCTAACCTCAGGGTCAGCAGTACAAAACTACCAGCTGTTCCATGGGAGAAAGATGAGGCTTTCTGCTTCCATAAAGATTTATAGCCTCGGAAACCCTGTTCAGGGTCGCTATGAGTTGGAACCGACTCCACGACACATAACAACAACAATGTAGGACATTATCATTGTGGACGAATATAGGAGTTTTTGATGAACGCTTGGTGAAATAATGGATGCCTGTATTCCATTCAAACCATCAATAAAAAACAGATTTTCTAGATGAGAAATCATCATTTTATTTCTAAAACAAGGACCTCTAATTAAAAGAGTTCCAAACAATAAGTTTATATCAAACTAAAACACAATTTTTTTAAATATCACTAGATGGCACTCTCTTTCCTACTTAAAACCAAAAACCACACTAACTGCCTTGGAGTGTAATTCTGAATTACAGCACCCCGAGGCTGCAAATCTTTGCTGTAGTTAAGTGCTTGAGTCCATTCTGACTCATAGGAACCCTCTATAGGACTTCTGAGGAACAGCTAGTGGGTTTGAACTGTTGACCTTGTGGTTCGAAGTCCAGTGCTGGTCCTGTAGTACCACATCAGGAGTCCTGTAAATCTCTGTTGTTGTTAAGTGCTGTTGAGTGGGTTCTGACTCATAGTGACCCGGTATCGGGCTTCCAAGGAACAGCTGGTGAGTTTGAACCACTGACCTTGTGGTTCAAACTGACCTTGCGGTCCAGTGCTGTATCTCACAGCACCAGGGGAGCGGAAAGCCTCTTCCTTTTCAGGCAGAGTAGCTGGTGGATTTGAACTGCCAATGGAGCTTTAGTAGCAGAAGTGGTTCAAGTGCTCAGCTACTAACTGAAAGGTCTTCCCTTCAAATCCATCAGCTGCTCTGTGCCTGTAGGGTTGCTATGAGTCCAAATCAACTCGAAGGCAACAGTCAGTAAAGTTACAGCCAGAAGAGGCTGGAGCTCAGCAATTTAACCCGCTCGTTTAACAGAACAGTACATTCGCCATGTGCCAAGATTTAGGTATTGCACTTTTCTTCCTAGTAAGCAAATTGGAATTTTATTATAATCACTGTTGTCTTTATTATGACATTATTTCATTCTGCATATGATGTGCCAAGTCTTTATGCTATGTCTTAGGTCCTACATGGATACAAAGGGCACTCTCCATATTTTCAAGATGTTAATGGATTCCTGTGTGGTGGTGGGAGCTCTATTAACATACAGAGAGCCCTAATGGCACTGTAGTTAAGTGTTTGACCACTAACCAAAAGGCCTGCTATTCAGTGGAAGAATGATTTGATAATCTGCTTTGGTAAAGATTTGCAGCCTTGGAAACCCTACTGGGTGGGCAGTGTTACTTTGAACTGGAAATGACTCAACGGTAATGGTAGTGAAAGTGGAAATATACACGTATATATGCATGACCACATGTCTCTCAATTTGTTGCACTGTGGTGGCTTCTGTACCGCTGTGATGCTGGAAGTATTTTCAATATCAGCAGTGTCACCCATGGTAGAGAGGTTTCAAGAGAGCTTCCAGACTAAGACAAACTAGGAAGAAGGAGAAGCAGACTCTTCTAAATGTCTGTTTTTGATTTTAAGTGTCAAAGAACCTATTCTGACTCAACTCATAGTGCCTCTGTATAGGATTTCTGGGGCGAGGCTAGTAATCTTGTGGTTAGCAGTCCAGTGCTTATCTTATAGCGTCATACCAGTACTTCAGTCACTGAAAACCTTAAGGAAAGCAGCAGAGCATTGTCATATACAGTGCTGAAAGATGAGTCCTTCAGGTTGGAAGTCACTCAAAATATGACAGGGGAAGAGATGCCTCCTCAAAGTACAGTTGACCATAATAACATGAATGAAGCAAAACCTGCAGGACCTTCCTTTGCTGATGTGGTGGTGGTGGTATGCTGTGGAGTCAGTTCCAACTCTTAGAGACCCTGTATAGGGTTTCCAAGGCTATAAATCTTTGTGGGAGCAGAAAGCCTCATCTTTCTCCCATGGAACAGCTGGTAGTTTCAAACTGCTGACCTTGAGGTTAACAGGAGACTCATAGCCACTATGATTAGAAATAACTACAGACATCCATTAATAACTGGAAGGTGGAATGCAGGAAATATGATTCTAGAAAAACTGGAAGTCATCAAAAATGAAATAGAACACATAATGATTAATATCCCAGGCATCAGTGAGTTGAAATGGAATGATATTGGCCATTTTGAATCAGACAATCCTAAGGTTTACTTTACTGGGAATGAAAAATAGAAGAGGAATATGTTACATTCATCATCAAAAGAACATTTCAACATCTGTGTTGCAATACAATGTTGTCTGTGATAGGATAATATCCATAAACTAAAAGGAAGACTAGTTAATAACCAATATTATTCAAATGTATGCACCAACCTCTAAAGCCAGTGATGATGAAACTGAAGAATTCTATCAACTCCTTCAGTCTGAAATTGACCAAACATGGAATCAAAATGTATTGATAATAACTGGGGATTGGAATGAAAATGTTGGAAACAAAGTGGAAGGATCAGGAGATGGAAAATATGGCCTTGGTGATAGAAAAGATGCTGGAGATCACATTTTGCAAAACCGATGATTTACTCATTGCAAATACCTTTTCGGAACAACATAAAAGATGACTATACTCATGGACCTCACCAGATGGAAAACCTAGAAATCAAACTGAGTACATCTTGGAGATACAGAGGAAAGCCCCATATCAACAGGGATAGACCATCAATTGTTTATACGTAAGTTTAGGTGGAAGATGAAGAAAAATTTTAAAAGTCAATGAGAGCCAAGGTATGACATTAACTACATCCCATCTGAATTTAGAGATCATCTCAAGAACAGATTCAGGTATTAGATACTAATCACCAAAGAGCAAAAAAGTTGTGAGATGACATCAACATCATACATAAAGAAAGGAAAAGGTCATTAAAAAGCAGGAAAGAAATTAAAGGTCAAAAGCAACTCTGAAGATTGTTCTCCAGCATACAGATGCCAAAGCAAATGGAAGAAATGAGGAAGTCAAAGAGCTGAACAGAAAATTCCAAAGGGCAGATATAAAAGACAAAGTATTATAAAGAAATGTACAAAGACCAAGAAATAGAAAGCTGAAAGGGAAGAATATGTTGGACATTTCCCAAGCTGAGAGAACTAAAGAAAAGTCTCAAGCTTTGATTTGCAGTATTGAAGAATTCTGTGGACAAAATGGAGTTCTGGTGTGGTGCTGTGGGTTAACGTGCTGGACTGCAAAGTCAGTTTGAAGTGCAAGGTTGGTGTTCAAGCTCACCAGTTGCTCCTCAGAAATCCTATACAGGGTTGCTATGGGTCACAACTGACTCGATGGCATTTAACAACAACAACAACATGGACAAACTATTGAACTATGCAGAAAACATTGAATGAAGATGGAACCAATACAAAGAGTCACTGTACCATAAAGAGTTGGTTGTTGCTCAACCATTTCATGATCAAGTATCAATGGTATTGATGGAAGAAGTCCAAGATGCAATGAAGCCTTTGACAAAGAACAAGACTCCCACAATTGACTGAATACATATTGAAATCTTTCAACGAACATGCAGTGCCAGAAGTACACACTCATTTATGCCAAGAAATGTGGAAGACAGCTACCTGACTAACTGATTGAAAGAGATGCATATTTTTGCCCACTGTAAAGAGAGGTGACATAACACAATGTGGAAATCATCCACCAATATCATTAATATCAAATGCAAGTAAAATTCTGCTGAAGATGATTTAAAAATGATTGCAACAGTATATCTAAAGAAAACTGCTAAAAATTCAAGCTGGATTTGAAGAAGGAATGGAACAAGGGATATATATCATCGCTGACATCAGATGGATTTTGGCTGAAAGCAAAGAATACCAGAAAGGTGTTTTTTTGTGCTTTATTTACTATGCAAATGTTTTTAATTGTGTGGATCATGACAAACTATGGATAACATTTCAAAGAATGGGTATTTCAGAACACTTACTTATAAGGAACCTGTTCATATATCAAGAGACAGTTGTACCTGTTCATATATCAACAGAACAAAGAGAACTGAATGGTTTAAATCAGAAAAGGTGTGTTCCAGGGTTATATCCTTTCACCATACTTATTGAATCTTTATGCTGAGCAAATAATTCGAGAGGCTGGATTATACGAAGAAGAACATGGCATCAGGATTGGATTAACAACCTGTGATAGGCACTTGATACAACCTTGCTTGGCTCCACAATCAACACTCATGGGAGCAGCACTCAAGAAATCAAAGCGATACTGTATTTGGCAAATCTTCTACAGAAGACCTTATTAAAGTGTTCAAGAACAAAGATAACAGTTTGGGAACTAAAGTACACTTGAACCAAGCCATGGTATTTTCAGTAGCCTCATATTTCCTGTGAAAGTGGGACAATGAATAAGGCAGGCCATAGAAGCATTGATGCATTTGAGATATGGTGTTGGAGAACAATATTGAAAGTGCCATGAACTGCCAGAAGAACAAACAATTCTGTGTTGGAAGAAGTACAGCCAGAAAGCTCATTAGAACCCAGAAGGGAGAAACTTTATCTCTTAGACTTTGGACATGCAGCAGCAATGGACTCAAAGGAAAAAAACAATTGTGAGGATGGTACAGGACTGGGCAGTATTTTGTTCTGTTTTGCATAATGTCATTATGAGTCAATCATTATATTGTTGTTGGCTGTTAGTTTGTTTTGTACCTCAATGCTTTTTTCAGTGCTTGGAACAGTGTGTGGGATATTACTGAAATGAACATTTATTGACTGAATGCATGAATGAATAGATGTTACTTCATAAAGGTAGGAACTGTATGCCTTGATAGGTTTTTGATTTCATATGATTTCCTACTAGTTGGAGGGATAGAGGACCCTTCCTTCTAGTAGCTGACCACAGACCAGAACCTAATGGTTCTCAAAGGGGATAATATAATCCCTAGGGAACATTACAAAGGAGCTCTGGTAGCATAGTGGTTACGAGTCGGGCTACTAATCTCAAGGTCAGCAGTTCAAAACTACCAGCAGTTCCACAGGAGAATGATGAGGCTTTCTGCTCCTGTAAAGATTTATAGCCTCAGAAACCTTATGCAGGGTCACTATGAGTTGGAACTGACTCCATAGCACATAACCACTACCACCATCAGGGAATAATACAATCCATGTATTGAAAGTCTTTAAAAAGTGTGGTGTTTTTTGGGTCATCACAATGATTTGAGGATTATAACTGGCATTTATTTAGTGGGTTAGAAGCCACATTACAGAATCCAATTCTACACAGTTCTGCATATGGAAAACTTATTCTATGTCCTACCTAAATTTAGAATGCTCTGCCAGACATTCTTATTAAAAAAATGTTTTATCACAAAACCTAAATCTATTTTATAAACACAAAATACATTTGCACAGTTTTAATAAACACAGATTTCCAGGAATACATTTACTTTGATACATAATGCTCTTTGGAACAATACCTGACTACATATACCTCCATGGCCCCAGGCCCTGTAAAGCATATTATATTTTTACCAATCTACAAGATGCTCTCTGGTAGTGTAGTAGTTACGAATCAGGCTGCTAATCTCACGGTCAGCAGTTTGAAACTACCAGCTGTTCCGTGGGAGAAAGATAAGGCTTTCTGCTCCCGTAAAGATTTACAGCCTCGGAAACCATGTACAGGGGTCACTTTGAGTAGGAACCGACTCCAAGGCACTTAACAACAGCAACAACAATAGCTCATAATAACAAATGTCACAATTTGTGACACACATGAAAACAATATTACTATTTTTACTGTATTATTATGTTCAAGATGTTTTAGTGTATTTTGAAGTGCTTCTTTAGTGTTTTTTATGCATAGAAAGGTACACTTTGTACTATATACTGAGACAGACATTTGACTAATTAATGTTAGATATGAGCCATACCTAACAATTCCAACTTATGTACAAATTGGACTTAATGGCAGATCTAGGAATGGTACACATTCATAATCTGGTGACCATCTCTATATAATTTGGTGTTTGCACAATGACCAAATCACATAATGTTCCAGCTCGTGGACATACTGTGGATGGTAAGTGATACATGACTATACCTTTTTTTCATTCAGAACAATTTGAGTATCAAACCATTTTAGAAATTTATGTTATACAGATGGTGATACTGCTGTTGGCATTTGAGTTGTGAATACAACTTATCTATATTATTCTAAATTTGGACTTTCACGTCTACCAGCTCAATGACATTTAACAATAACAACAACAACAACATCTAGCATGCATGAGTCCATGTAGTAGTGGAAATTTTAACTACAAGTGACTTAGTACAGTTGTGTCTGAATATTTACATATTTTAATATGCACAATTTTATGCATTTTTCTTTTTATGTCATACAGTACATCACATGTACATCCTTAAAATTATATATATGACAGGTTTTATTGTAGACGATTTCACTCTAGAAGGTAAATGAAGAATTATAAGATGTCAATGGTAAAAAGGGTCACTAGGTTAGACTGAGTTGAGGAAAAGTTGGAAAATGTTGGGAAGGGTCATATTTCTAGTAGGGGAACATTAGCGCCACATTCCTGATCCCTCCTTGACACCTCACTCACTATAGGAGTGACAAAGCTGACTGTGAAGCTGGTGTTAGAAATCTGGGTATCTATTAGGTAGTTCACAGTCTCTCAGAGGAAGCAAGCTTTTGAGATGTTCCTCCAAATTTTGTGGAGGAAGTTTCTTCTTCTGTAGATTATCAAATCATACTCATACAAACAGATCTTGAGAATAAGTCCATTTACAAATGGGAGTAAACTTCCATTTATTTTTTAAAACCCAATGAAATTTTCTCTTCTAGGAAGCATTTCCTGAGCCCAAAATGGACAATTATACTGCTTGAGGACTAAGGTGCATCTGACCCAAGCCATGGTATTTTCAATAACCTCACATGGATGCGAAAGCTGGACAGTGAATAAGGAAGATCGTAGAAGAATTGATGCCTTTGAGTTGTGGTGTTGGAGGAGAATACTGAAAGTGCCATGGACTGCCAAAAGAACCAATAGATCTGTTTTGGAAGAAGTGCAGCCAGAGTGCTCCTTGGAGGCCAGGATGGCTAAGCTTCGTCTCTCATACTTTGGACATATTGTCAGGAAGGAACAGTTGCTGGAGAAGGATGTCATGCTGGGTAAGATAGAGGGTCAGAGAAAAAAAGGAAGACCCCCTATGAGATGGATCAGCCAGATGGCATCATTGATGGCGTCAAGTGTGACAGTGGTAGTGAGGTTGGCCCAGGATCGGACATTGTTTCGTTCTGCTGTGCATGGGGTCACTATGAGTCAGTTCTGATTCGATGGCACCTACGACAACAACTGCTTTATTATTCTATGTTGCTCATATTTATCCTTCTTGTCATGTAGCATAATTTATGTGCTTGCATGTCAATCTCCTCCATAGTACTGACAAGTCCTTGAGGGATTATACCTTTAACTCTCCACATGCCCAGTGCCAGGTACAATGCCTGGCACATAATAATGCCAAATAACTCATTATGGGATAGGGTAAGTGGCATTAATTTCAATAGCAACTGCTCCATGAAATACAATTAAAAAATGATTGCAATATCATTATAAATGATTAATAGAATTGTCATGCTTTTTTACTTGTAGAATTTAATTACAAAAAATTAGGTTTTCTGAAAGTAAGTTGATTACAACATCTAAGAAACAATCAGAAAGGTCCAAAAGTCCTTTTATCACTGGGGATCTCTTTATAAAAATACTTCCAAGATTCTCATTCTAAGGACTATTCTTGGACTTGCCAGTTTAGAATTTGGAAAGTGGCCAATTCTGGGAAATTATTTTCCCAGAATGGAAAACAAAGAGTAAATTTGAACAGAATTTCCTTGAAAAAGGATATTTTATTCTGAAATTAGAAAGCAACTTCTTGTTTCTGATACTGCTATTCCTGTCCTGAACACCTAGAGAAAATCTAGAATATTACTAGTTACTTTGATGACATTATCAAGTCACACTCATAAAAATGGATCTTGATAGTAAATCCAATCACCCTGTCTTCTAGCATGACCTTAACCAAAACATCTTTCAAGAATATAAACATATAATTATGTACATATAAAATTTTAAATGTAAACATTTTAAGAAAAGAAAATTCCATAGCTTCTATGCCCAAGTAGAACTACTCTAAAGAAATAAAGGAAAGTAAATTTGATTACAAATTATGTGTCAGGAACAGTGCTAAACACTCTACTATATAGTATCTTTACCCTAAAAAGAGCTACGCTAGGTACATACTATGATGTGAGCTTACTTTTTTTTTAATAAATACAGTGAGAAAGATTCAGGGAAATTGGGAAATTTATCTGGTGGCAAAATTGAGGTTGAATTCCCAAACTGCCTGTCTCTAAAGTTTATTACTTTCCTATGAGAACAAGGTAGCTCTTGAATGGTCCTGGCATTTTGGTTTCGTTTTAGAAAAGAAGAATTCAACCTGACTTGACATACCTCCTTATCTCTAGTCTTTCATGAACTTCCTTTAATTTGGCCTTTGTCCCTCTACTTTATTAAAAATGGTTGCCAATCAGTATAATGAGTTTTTCTTGGTCTTAACCTTTCTTGGACTAGAATTTACAATTTAATAGCATTGACCACCAACCCTTCAATCATACAAAGATTCTTTGTAAAGGAATCTTTCCCTGACTTCATTAGTATGCAATTCCTGGTTTCTCACTTTTTTATTTTTTTTTTTTCCATGACTTGTTTCTACCTCTTTCTCTCACTCCTTTGTCCTTTTCAACTACTTCACATCTGATCTTTCCTGGAGTTGAGCAAAGGCATAGCCTTTTAAGTGAATAATCTCTCTCTCAAAGAATGCCTTCAGTATGGATTGCATCTCAGTGTAAAGAAAACAAAACTCTGCACCACTGCACCAATAAACAACATTCTTATCAATGGAGAAAAGATACAAGTTGTCAAAGACTTCATTTTTCTTGGATCAACCATCAACACTCATGGAAGCAGTAGTCAAGAAATCAAACGAAGTATTGCATTAGGCAAATCTGATGCACAAGACCTTTTTTAAGTGTTGAAGAGCAAAGATGTCATCTTGAGGACTAAAGTACACATGACCCAAACCATAGTATTTTCAATAACCTCATATGCATGTGAAAGCATGTGAAAACGGAAGACTGTAGAAGAATTGATGCATTTGAGTTATGGCGTTGGAGGAGAATATTGAAAGTACCATGGGGTGCCAAAAGAACCAAGAAGTGCAGCCAGAGTGCTCCTTGGAGGCCTAATACTTTGGACATATTGTCAGGAGGGACCAATCACTAGAGAGGAATATCATGTTTGGTAAGGTGGAGGGTCAGAGAAAAAGAGGAAGACCCCCGGCCAGGTGAATTGGCAAAGTGTCAGCATCAATGGGCTCACATGTGGCAACAATTGTGCAGTTAGCCCAGGACCGGGCAGTATTTCATTCTGTGATGCATAGGGTCACTATAAGTCAGTACCGACTTGATGGCACCTAAAAACAGCAACACCAAAGAATGCTCTGTTTCTCCTCATTTAAGCAACACCCTTTTGTTGTCTCCTCTTTGTGTGGTGCTTCCTTCCATTTCATTTTCTACCCATTAACTGCGTTGCTATCACCAGCATTGGTCCAATTCCTTACAAAACCAAGGCTTCCTCCTTATAACACTGCTATTCTTCTGCACGTCTAGATTTGGCACTTTTTACCATAAAAATATCAGACAGTAGATAATGAAATGTTCTAATGTGTGCTCTGCTCCATCTACAGCTTTTCCTTCCTTTTTATTTAAAACCCATTACTGACAATTTCTTGACAATAAGAGTTTATCTGGCACTGGTGTTGCTATCATCTTCACTTCACTGGGAGACCATCTTACCTACAAGGAAGCTCTCATTCGGGGGTCTAGCTCCAGACCTGCCTCTCCCATTCCTCCCTGAATGCTGATTCCTGATTAATCTCCCTTAAGCATTGCTTTTATTATGTTATCATTGGAAAACATTCAAATATCCCTTATCTCCAACTGCATAATTCATTAACTTGACTTTCTAGATCCTTTGTAGATTGGCTATTTCTCTGTAGGTTGGGTATTTTACCTCTTGCTACTTTTTAGCAACACAGATATATCCTGCTTTTTGAAAGTTTGCTTTATGCCGCATCACTTTTACAAAAGACCTACATTAGTACTGTTTTCACTAACTGAAAGAAATCCAAGAAGAGTATTGCCTTTATAAAGAAAGACAAAGAATGAAATTAGTGCTCAGCATCTGCTTTGCAGTGAGGCAGTGTGTACCATGAGCATCAAGCCATCAAGTAGCGAGAGAGGTATTGCTATGCTCCTCCTTTGGAAACACATTCACCATCTCAGCATCAAATTGCCACATCTTTGAACTGTCTATGAACACAATATGTGATTGTTATTTTAGGTTTAACATGTCCTTTGTTATGATCAGGTAGGTTATTTTTTTAAGTCTGGGAATGCTCAAAAAAGTTTAATTATTTTATATAAATTAATGAGAATTGTTTTTTCGTCTTGTCATTTGACTTATGAAAAGTTTCATAGGAATTCTCTACTTTAAATAGTGGGGGAAACCTGTGTTCTGCTCCAATAGTCACCCTCTTCACTCTTTCAAGAACATGCCCATTAAAACTTATGCTTTTTGTTGTTGTTGTTTTTAATGTTTACCTTGAGTAGGATGTCTTCTCTCTTGACTTGAATAAGTTCTCTTTTACTTTATGAAGACTTGAATATCAGTTTTACTGCTATTTTGATTCTGACAGATTTGTCATGAACTTGCCTCCTTTTACTCTTTCACACTGCTTCAAAAGCCTGTATCTAATGCACTAGTTAATATTTAAATCTTTACTATTCTGAAATAATTATTGATGATTTGGATGTGCCATTTCTTAATTTTCCAATCAACTTTAACTTCTTCACGAACATACTTGCTAGTTTTGAATAGTAAGTATCAACATATTTACCATACTATTTTTCCCTTAAGAGTATAGTAACAGTAATAGTTCAGCGAATAAGTACTGATTAATGCTACTTTAAACATGTAATCTGAAATCATATTGTGTGGCACTGTATGATAATGTACTGGACCACAAGGTCAGTTTGAACCACAAGGTTGGGGTTCAAACTCACCAGCCACCCCTCAGAAACCCTATACAGGGTTGCTATGAGTCAGGACCAACTCAATGGCACTTAACAACAACAACAAATAATAATTTAATATAAAAATCATTAAAAACTTGAATTGTATGGAAACCACCTAAATGCCCACCAATGGAGGAATGAATAGACAAACTATGGTACATATACACAATGAAATACTATGCAATGTCAAAGAATAATGATGAATCTTCTGAACACCTTATAACATGGATGAACTTAGATGGTATTATGCTGAGTGAAATACATCACAAAGGGACAAATATTGCATGAGATGACTATTATAAAAAGTCAACAATAGGTTTTTACACAGACAGAAGAAAAACATTCTTTGAAGGTTACAAAGGTGGGAGAGGAAGGAAAGGTTAATCACTAACTACAGGGTAGACATTATTATCTTAGGGGATATATGATAAGGAGGTCAGCAAAAACTGGTGAAGGCAAGGAAGACACAAGAGGTGTATAACAGTTAAAGACAACAGAGTAAAGTACTAAGCAACCCTGTAATAGACATGCAAGCTGAACAGGTGTGAGAAGGAGAATGGGACTGTACTCATGAATATATATAGGTTTGGCAGAGGATTTTTCTACATATGTGCTTACATATGCTGTAAAGATATCCATGAATATAGTAAAGCATACAGTGAGCAAAGTTATGAAGCTTCTTAGCCAAAACCAAACACCATGAACAAATGAGTCACTGGGCTTAGGGGTCAGGTCCATAGTCTTAATGGACCGACCTCAAGGACAGTTGGCATAAAATTATCCACAAAGACAATGTTTTACATCCTACTTTGGTGAGTTGTGACTGGGATCTTAAGAGCTTGTGAGTAGCCATCTAGGGTAAAACTATTGGTTTCTTCTTGTCTGGAGCAAAGAAGAGTGAAGAAAATCAAGACACAAGGACAATTAGTCCAAAGAACTAATGAACTAAGTAAACACCAGCTTCCATAACTCTGGACCAGAACTATATGGTGCTCCACTACCAATTCCAATTGCTCTGAAAAGGATCACAATAGAAGGTTCTACGCAGAATGGAGGAAAATGTGGAACAAGACTCAAAATTATAAGAAAGACCAGGATTACTGGATCTATAGAGACTGGTAGGATACCCAAGAAAATGGCCCTTAGATACTTTCAAGTCAAACTGTGCTCAACTTTCAGCCAAACAATAGCCTGGCCTATAAGGTGATCAATAACACCAGGGAGATATACTTTCCTTAGAACAATCAACTGTGTGCAATCAAAAGGGCAGTGTTTGCCCAGTAAAGATCAAAATGCAGGAAGGGAGAGGAAAGGACCAGTGGAAATGATAATCACAGAGAGGAAGTAGGATAAGTGATGCCACATTACAGGCATTACAATCAATGACATGAAACAAAATGTGTATGAAATGTCGAATTAAAAATGAATTTGCTCTGTAAATTTTCACCCAAATAACACTAAAAAGTAGAATAATAGTAATAAACAAAAACTTGAATACAGAAACTTTTTGATTCACGGTGAGACTGCAGAACTATAAATAATATATATAAAAGTAACATATATAAAAGTAACATAAGAAGTAAATATAGAAACTTCTGAAATAGATAAATTAATAGGTGATTGTTTTCATTAATAATATATTTATTTCTTTTAGGATGTTCCAAAAGTACTTTCCTTTGGAACTTCGATTCCCATGGATTATCTCTTGACAAAGAAGGAATACTTAAAACTAATGATACAAGGCACACAAAAATTTGGAGTCATCAACATTAAAGATAAGTTTGATAGGAAGATAAAGCATCTGCAATATTATACATTGCATCATTGAAAATCAGTCATTTAAAAAACAATATTCAGGACTTCCAGTATGGTATAACTGGAATACATTATAATTAAATTAGAATCAGTTAACTATAATAGCCTTACCTTGACATAATCATAAATGCATCTTTGTAAAGTAGCCACTGCCTCCAGAGCAAATGTATTAAAGGTGAGTTTAATTAATTTGTTTAAAGGTGCACTTATGAACCATACACAGTTTAAATTTTTGTCATATCTTCCATTTGAATCAGAATCAGGAGACACGAAGGTATAATTTGAACCTGTCAGATAACCTCCACATCCTTGCTGAGGTCCTGTGTTAAAACAAAGACACATTACTGTACTGACACAACAGGATATGTTTTAATTTTACATATAGGGATTTAGGAAGAATAGAATTTATATTTGCACTTTTATGAACATTAACAGATCCCTCTCTAAGCTTCAATGGGCGTATTATGCATGTATTTTTTTCACTTGGTTTGGCTTCGTCATTACTTACTCCCCACGTCTTTCTCCAACACTTCTGCTGCCTCAATCTCACTCACACAATTGCATAGAAGAGTGGGTAACACGATTTGTTTCTATATTCATTTTTAGAACTGCTCATGTGATTTATTAAAGCTTTTTTTTTTATCCTTGAAACGTTCAGTTTTATAGAAAGTATTTTGCATAATAAAGCAGTTGGAATATATGAACGTGTCTATTTTTATGAACACTATCAGATTGAAAAATGAATTTATGAAGAGTTTACCCAACACCCCAAGAAAACCGGCTCCGAAGAGCATTTTTATTTAAGTAGAAAGAACCTGAGAGGCATTTAATACTGAAGCCCAGATCATATTAAACCATACTCTACTTGATTTTTTTCTTTTCAAAAAGGAGAAACTATGGGAGAACTTTGTTAGAGGAAAAAGCCTACCAAATTTGAAAGTGAAAACTTACAGTTTGACTTATAAAACTATAAAATTGTAAAGGAGTGATGGGAGATATTCTAAAGATGATTAAATGCTGTACTATGAATAAGAAATGGAATAAACTCCTCAGCACATAGGATTTAGTTTTGTCCAGTCCTGGTGTGGCCCTATGGGTTAATGCGCTAGACTGCAACTGCAAGGTTGCTGGTTCAAGCTCACCAGTCGCTCCTTGGAAACCCTCTAGAGGGTCGCTATGGGTCGGAACCAACTCAAAGGCACTTAAAAACAACAAGTCCATAGCCTAAGCAGATGTCTCAGAAGAGCACAAAAGGACAAAAACTTATTATTGACAATTTAGAAAGAAACAGTGAGGATGACTGAAACCCAAAATAGCTCCAGTAGGAAAAGAGTTTAAATAGGTCCTAAGGCAATGTTCAAAGAGAACAGCTACAAATTTCTATACAAATATAGACCATGACTACTAGTTCCAAAGATAAATTTCACAGGCATTGACCTTCCATCTACTTGTCTGATTTTATATATCTTAGCAATAAAATAATTGCTGTCAACATTAGGGGGCACTAAACCTTTGTAGTTGGATCTAGGCAGGAAATGTAAACAATGGCAGCCGAGCTCAACTAGGCTTACAGATCTAATGTGCATTAAATATGCAGCGTGGTTTCAGCATAGGTGCATTAGTTAGTAGAGTTTGTTGTCCAGAGCTTCTAAATCAGAGTATTTGCACAGCACATAAGAATATTTGCACCGTCAAGCATTTTCTGGAGTTGAAATGCTTCCAAAAGCCCAGTCTCTGATATATTCATAAATAGTATCTAAGACAAACTCTTTATTGGGAACTTTGAGCATTACACACTGCTGCATCACATAATGCAAATTATTTTGCTCATAGAAACAGACCTGAAAACTGAATAATTTGAATCTGCGTAGTTTTTGTTCCAGTGTGAACAGATTGTTAAATCAGGAAACCACTTATGTTTATTAAAATTCATAGTCGAGAAAAACAATGACTTAGGGTATAAATGAATTGATAAATTAACTTGTTTGTCCAATATTTTTTCTAATATTCAAGGAACTATCATTAGTGTTGAAATGGGAAAAAAAAGAATCAGGTAGTCTGTTAGCAGTGACAAGACATAGGTAAATGATGATGTTGATGATACAATATGATGTCATAAATGATAATTACACAATATAGGACCTAAAAAGATACAGGAAATGTCCTACGAAATGCACAAGGAGGGGAAATTACTTTAGTTGATGAGGCTTTACAAATGGGGTTAGTGGTAGCAATTCTAGACTGAAAGAATTTCATAACCAAAGATAAATGGATGGGGATTTACATTATGTGTGGGGAAGGACATTGCTATTTGAGAAAACAACATGTCACTCAAAGAAGAATAATGGGAATTAAGACTGGAAAAATAAGGTGGAAACATCCACTCAGGAGTATCAATTACCCTATTATAGAATTTGGTCTTATCCAATATTCTGTGGTTACTGGTTAATTGGCGAGCTGGTGTGGCGCTGTACGATCAACACTGGACTGTTAATCGAAAGGTCAATGGCTCAGACCCACCAGCCACTCCTTAAAAACCCTATACAGGATCACTGAGTTGGAATCAACTAGATGGTACTTAACAACAAGAAGCACACTAGTATAAATACACAAATAACTTGTTGTATTTATAAAACTATAATAGAGCACATGCTTAATTCATAAAAGCTATACAATCTGCTTTCCATATCTGTGGGTTTTGCATCTGCGGATTCAACCAACTGCAAATGGAAGATACTGAGGAGGGGAGAGCAATTAAGTGGTCAGAGCAATCCCTCAAAGTCTAAGTTGTTAAGTGCTGTTGAGTTGGTTCCAATGCATAGCGACCCCATATAGGGTTTCCGAGGACCGGTTGGTGGGTTTGAATCACCGACCTAGCGGTCCAGTGCATTATTCTGCAGCTCTACAGCAGGACTCCCAGAGGCTAAGAGGAAGTATGAAGTGCTATTTACAGAACATTACAGAGCATTTATACTAAATTAAAGATTATAAGTAATCTGGTTGGAGGTGGTTGTGTGCCACCAAGTCAGTTCAGACTCCTAAGGACCCTGTATAAAGGTTTCCGAGGCCATAAATCTTTATGGGAGCAGAAAACCTTATTTTTGTCTCTTGGAACAACTGGTAGAGTCAAACTGCTGACCTTGCAGTTAGCAGCCCAGATCATAATCCACTCCATTACCAGGGCTCCTTTGTAAGTAATATAGAGAAAATGTTTAATATTTAGGAGGCTGTGCATAAATTACATGTAATTATTATGCGATTTTTTTATAAGGGAGTGGAACATCCTTGGATTGGGTTATCCTCAGGGGTCCTGGAATCAATTCCCCAAGGATATTCCAGGATGACTGTAAATGGAAAGCTAATGGTATCATTAGATAGATAATCCTGGTCAGAACTTTCAAATAATTGAAATAAGTATATTCTATGAACAAGTGAGTGTTCATGTGGTGCGGCAAAGGGCTGTAATTGCTCTAATTCCCCACTTAACAGTTCAAACATTGCACAATTGTTCAGTGCCTCTCCTTTTTCTACATCAAAATGGACATGCAAACACCTGTGTCATCAAGAAAATATAAATATGTATATTAACAAAAGCAGAGTTTTTTGATGTGTTGGTTTTTGTTTTTTTTTGCTAAAAAAGTGCTATTGTTGTATTACCATTTCTGCATTTCATTAGTAGCAGATATAACAGGAAAAATAAGGGATAATGCTGTCATTATGAAATAAATAACTTTCATAAATGAGAAAATGATATATGTATATTTAATATATTAATATTACATTTTTGTTGGTGGTGAAAGTCATATTAACCTTGGTATGCTGTTGAGCGTTATAAATCCATCATCTTGCTGGTTACTGCACATTTTTCTACCAAGCAGACACTTCCCATCCATCAGCACTTACTTTACGAGTCAGGTGGTGTCAGAAGTTTTATCTTTACAGCCACCCTCTAATGACATTCCCTGTGCCTGAGAACGAATGTCACTCTAACCTTCTTCTCTAAGTTGAAGAAAACTTCATACAAAGGAGCTCTTTCTTTAGAGAAAGATTAGGTTTTGGCTAAAGAAATAGTAGAAATATAAATCCATAAAAAGAATCAAGTCTGGGTCCAGAACTGCTTAATTAAAAATCAGCAAATGAATCCTAAATTATTTCCCTTCCATTTACTAAATGTTAAGAGTGGAACTCAAGCCAGGGTAAATATGATAAAGTAAGAAATAGTTACATTATCTCACAGAAAGCATCCTGAAGGTTTTAGTGGAGTAAGATAAATTGCTTTCAGCATTGACATTTTTGTGGCTGACATTATGTGTAGCTGACATTATTGAGGTCTTCCGGATAGTGTCTCCATCAGTCCCTGGACGAACACTACTTGGGCAGGTGGTGGACAGCTAGTCATACTTACAGATAAAGATCGGCATTCTCCTGTATCCCAGAAAGCCATCTGTGGCTCTAGGCTGTTGTGGAAGGAAACAGCAGAGAAGCACAGGAAACACAGGAAGCAGAACATGAAGACATTAAAGACAAAGCCTACAGAAAATGGAGTGCAGCAAGATTGCTTCATTTCAACCACACAGGGACACATGTGCTACATCTTCCTAATCCTTTGTTTGAATAAACATTACTGTGATTTTCAAAGCTGCAGTATGCAATTGCTCCAAAGCAGTGAATTCATTTAAAATATTGAACTACGTTTCAGATGAACCTGTTTTGCCTTTGTCTCTACAAGTAAAAATTACTTATTATTCTACTCCCACCAAGACATGGCCATCTGTTTCCCTAATCATTACAGCCTAGGAAACCCTATGGGACAGTTCTACTGAGTCATGGGTTGCAAGTGATGAATCAGAATAGACTTGATGGTAATCAGCAACAACAGCTCAAATGTAGATAATATTTTGGGTGGATTATGAGCTGGGCTGCTAACCACAAGGCACCTTGACTCTGTCAGTTGCTCCATGTGAGAAAGACAAGGCTTTCTGCTCCCTTAAAGATTTATAGACTTGGAAACTCTATACAGGTTGCTATGAGTTAGAACCAACTAGACAGCATACACCCACCATCTGTGCCATGCAAGAGGAAAGTATGAATGGTTTTCCTGATGTAAATATTTTTCAGGAACTTCTCTTAATCCAGTTCACTTTAGATATGTGAAGTGCCGTTGACTCAGTTCCGACCCATAGCAACCCTGTATAGTGTTTCCGAGGAGCAGCTGGTGAGCTTGAACTGCCAACCTTGCAGTTCCAACGGCTTTGCAGTCTGGTGCATTTACCCACAGCGCCACACCAGCACTCCTTGTTGTTGTTAGGTGCCTTCAAATCAGCTCCGACTCATCGTGCCCATATGCATGACAGAATGTAATACTGCCCAGTCCTCCGCATTTCTCACAATTGTTGCTACTCTTGAACCCACTGCTTTTGCCGCTGTGCCAAAACATCTCATTGCAAGTTTTCCTCTTTTTCACTGACCCTCCTCTTTTACTAGGCATGCCGTCCTTTTCCAGAGACTGGTCCCTCCAGATAACATGTCCAAAGTATAAGAGACAATGTCTTGTCATCCTGGCTCCTAAGAAGCACTCTGGCTGTACTTCTAACACAGACTTGTTCTTCTGGCAGTCCATGGTACCTTCAATACTCTCCAATACCACAGTTTAAACCCTTCAATTCTTTTATGGTCTTCCTTATTCACTGTTCAACTTTCACATGCATATGAGGCTATTGAAAATACCATGGCTTGAATCAAGTGCACATTAGTCCTCAAACTGACATCTTTGCTCTTGATCAATTTAAAGACGTCTTGTGAAGCAGTTTTGTCTAAAGCAATATGTTGTTTGATTTCTTGGCTGCAGCTTGAGTGTTGATTGTAGAACCAAGCAAAATGAAGTCTCTGACAACGTCAATGTTTTCTCCTTTAATGTGATGCTATTTATTAGTCCAGTTGTGAGGATTTGTTTTCTTTACATTGAGGTGCAACCTATACTGGAGGCTGTGGTCTTTGATCTTCATCAATAAGTATTTTAAGTCCTTTCACTTTCAGCAAGTAAGGTTAGATCATGTGCATATCACAGGTTGTTAATGGCTTTCCTTTCATCCTAACTTAAAATGTGTTTTAGTCAGGTAATATTAGGGAAGCATAAACTATTTTTTAAAAAATGATTCACTTAAAAACAGATAATTTCATCAGCAAAGTAGTTGTTCTTATAAAGTACTTTTGAGTCGATTTTGACTCATAGCAATTCTGTAGAGGGTTTCCAAGGCTATAAATCTTTATGGGAGCAGAAAGCCTCATCTTTCTCCCACAGAACAGCTGGTAGTTTCGAACTGCCGACCTTGAGGTTAGCAGCCCGACTCATAACCACTAAGCTACCAGAGCTCCTTAAGTAGTAGCTATAGGGCGTAGACCAACAGTAATGAAAGGAGCTCTGGTAGCGTAGTGGTTATGAGCCAGGCTGTCAACCTCAAGGTCAGCAGTTTGAAACTACCAGCGGTTCCATGGGAGAAAAATGAGGCATTCTGCTCCAGTAAAGATTTGTTGTTGTTGTTGTTATGTGCCGTGGAGTTGGTTCCGACTCATAGCGACCCTGTGCAGGGTTTCCAAAGCTGTAAATCTTTACGGGAGCACCCTCGGAAACCCTGTGCAGGGTCACAATGAGTCAGAACTGACTCCATGGTACTTAACAACAACAACAATATAGTATTTAAAGAACTTAAGGAGAATATTATTGCTAATCTTTTAATTTATTTTGAATTATGTAAGTATTGCTAAAAACAACTTATGTATGCATAATTATTTGCAGGGCATTTCAGGAAAACCATTCTCACAAACTTTGAAATTAAGAAAAATGATTTATCAAGAAAAATGACATGATTATATCAGCGAGTGCATAAAAAATATTTTGCAGAATCTGACATACAGTCTTGCTAATATCTCTTAGCAAACTAGGAATAATAGAAAGGAATTTCTTCAACTTGATATAGCGTATCTATAAAAATCATATAGCTAACATCATACTTAATTGAGAAGAACTAAATGCTTTTCCCCTAACTGCAGAAGTAAGGCAAGAAAATTTGCTTTCACCAATCTTATACAATGGAAAATATTACCGATGCAAACAGCAAAAAATAAAAATCACATAGACCGGTATGGCAGAAATAAAACTGAAGATGACATGTTTACCTATGTAGAAAATTCCAGGGAATCTATACCAAATCTCCAAAAACTAAAAAGTAAGTTCAGAAATATCTCAGGTTATAAGAACAAGACACAAAAATAATAACATTTCTCTATGTGGTGCTGTAAGGAGCTCTGGTAGTGTAGTGGTTACGAATCGGGCTGCAAACCTTTAGGTCAGCGGTTCAAAAATACCAGCCGCTCTGCGGTAGAAAGATGAGGCTTTCTATTCCTGTAAAGATTTACACCCTCGGAAACCCTGTACAAGGTCGCTATGGGTCGGAACTGACTCGACGGCACTTAACAACAAAATGTGGTGCTGTGGGTTAATGCACTGGACTTCAAAGTTGGTTTCAATCACAAGGTTGGCGGTTCAAGCTCACTAGCCACTCCTTGGTAACCCTATACAGGGTCACTATAGGTCTGGTTGGAAGGCACTCATAATGCGACTGAGAAGAGCTGCCTCCTCAAAATAGAGTTCCTCATGATGACGTGAATAGAGTAAAGCCTATGGGAGTGAAGCCCCCAAGAACTTCATTTGCTGGTGCACAACTTAAAATGAAGAGAAACAACTGTAAATATCCATTAATAATCGGAACATGGAATGTATGAAGTATGAATCTAGGAAAATTGGAAATCATCAAAAATGAAATGGAACACATAAACTTTGATAACTTAGGCATTAGTAAGCTGAAATGGACTGGTATTGGCCATTTTGAATCTGACAACCACAGGGTTTACTATGCTGGGAATGACAGATTGTACAGGAATGGTGTTGCATTCATTGTCAAAAAGAACATACCCAGATCAGTCATGAGGTACAACACTGTATATGATAGGATAATATCCATGCACCTATAGGGAAGACAAGTTAATACCTATATTCAAATTTACACACCAAACACTAAACCCACTAAGGATGACATAGAAGAATTCTACCAATTTCTTCTATCTGAAATTGATCAAACATGCAATCAAGATGTATTGATCATTACTGGTGATTGGAATGCAAAAGGTGGGAGCAAAGAGGAAGGCTTAGTAGTTGGAAAATACAGCTTTGGTGATAGAAATGATGCTGGAGATCGTATGATAGAATTCTGTCAAATCAATGATTTATTCATTTCAAATAGCTTCTTTAGACAGCATAAGAGATGATTATACACAAGGACCTCACCAGATGTAATACACAGAAATCAAATTGACTACAACTGCAGAAAGAGACGATGGGAAAGTTCCATAACATCAGTCAAAACAAGGCCAGGGGCAGACTGTGGAACAGACCATCAAATGCTCATAAACAAATTCAAACTGAAGATGAAGAAAATGATGAAGAAAGTCCAAGAGAGCCAAAATATGACCTTGAATATATCCCACTTAAATTTAGAGATCATCTGAAGAACACATTTGATGCATTAAACACTAAAGATCGAAAGCCAGTAGAGATGTGGGATGACATCAAGAACATCATACAGGAAGAAAGCAAAAAGTCACTAAGAAGACAAGAATGAAGGAAAAGATCAAAATGGTTGTCAGAAGAGACACTGAAACTACTCTCCAGAATAGAGATGCTAAAGCAAATGGAAGAAATGAGGAGGTCCAAGAGCTGAACAGAAAAATTCAAAGGTCAGCTCGAGAAGACAAAGTTAAATATTACAATGAAATATGCAAAGATCTGGAGTCAGAAAACCAAAAGGGAAGAACACGCTCAGCATTTCTCAAGCAGGGGGAACTGAAGAAAAACTTCAAGCCTCAAATTATATGAAGGATTCTCTGGGCAAATTTTTGAATGATGCAGAAAGCATCAAAAGAAGATGGAAGGAATACACAGAGTCACTGTACCAAAAGGAAATGGTCGATTCTCAACTGTTTCAAGAGGTATCATATGATCAAGAGCCAATGATACTGAAGGAAGAAGTCCAAGGTTCATTGAAGGAATTGGCAAAGAAAAAGTCACCAGGAATTGATGGAATAAAAATTGAAATCTTTCAAGAAAGTGAAGCAGCACAGGAGGCACTCACTCACCTATCGATGCCAAGAAATTTGGAAGACAACTATCTGGCCGACTGAGTGGAAGAGATCCATATTTGTGCCCATTCCAAAGAGAGGTGGCCCAAGGGAATGCAGAAATCATCAGACAATATCTTTGATATCCCATGCTAGTAAAGTTTTATTAAAGGTAATACAGAAATGGCTGCAAGCATACAGTGACAGAGAACTTCTAGAGGTTCAAGCTGGATTCAGAAGAGGATGTAGAATGAGCGATATCATCGCTGACATCAGGTGGATCTTGGCTGAAAGCAGAAGATACCAGAAAAATGTTTACCTGTGCTTGACTGACTACGCAAACATCTTCAATTGTGTGGATTATGACAAGCTTTGGACAACATTACAAAGTATGAATATTCTTGAACACTTAATTGTGCTCATGAGAAATCTGTACATGGACCAAGAGGCAGTTGTTCAAACAGAACATGGGAACACTGAATGGTTGAAAATTAAGAAAGGTGTGAGACTGGGTTGTATTCTTTCACCATACTTATTGAACCTGTATGCTGAACAAATAATAAGAGAAGCTGGGTTATAGTAAGAAAAACTTGGCATCAGGGTTGGAGGAAGACTCAGTAACAACCTGTGATATGCAAATGATACAACCTTGTTCCTTAAAGTGAAGAGAACTTGAAATACTTACTGATAAAGATCAAAGACCACAGCCTTTGGTATGGATTGCATCTCATTGTAAAGAAAACAAAAATCCTCACCACCGAACCAACAAAAAACATTCTTATCAACAGAGAAAAGATTGAAGTTGTCAAGGATTCATTCTTCTTGCATCAACTATCAACACTCAGAGAAGCAACAGTCAGGAAGTCAAAAGCCGTACTACATCAGGAAAATCTGCAGCATAAAAACCTTTTTAAAGTACTGAAGAGCAAAGATGTCAGCTTGAGGACTAAGGTGTGCCTGACCCAAGCTATGGTATTTTCAATAACTTTATACTCATACGAAAGCTGGACAGTGAATAAGGAAGAACATAGAAGAACTGATGCTTTTGAGTTATGGTGTTGGAGGAGAATATTGAAAGTGCCATGGACTGCCAAATGAACCAAGAGATCCATTTTGGAAGAAGTGCAGCCAGAGTACTCCTTAGAGTCCAAGATGGCCAAACTTCATCTCTCATACTTTGGACATATTGTCAGGAGGGACCAGTCGCTGGAGAAGGATATCATGTTTGGTAAGGTGGAGGGTCAGAGAAAAAGAAGAAGATACCCAGCGAGATGGATTGGCAAAGTGGCAACATCAATGGGCTCAAGTGTCTCAACAATTGTAGGGTTAGCCATGGACCGGGCAGTGTTTTGTTCTGTTGTGCATAGGGTTGCTATGAGTCCCTACCGACTCAATGACACCTAACAACAACAATAGGTCAGAACTGACTCAACTGCACTTAACACCAACAACATATTAACAGTAAACATGTAGAATTGAAATGAAAAACTTTAAACCCTTTACAATCCCTCCAAAGAAAAGAAAACATTTAGGTATATACTTAGTCTGTATATATACAGAATCTATGTTTGAAAACTATTAAATGAATGAATTCTAAGATTCTTTAAATAAGTGAAGAGACATGCCATATTCATGAATTATGTCCTCCTAAGGAGCTCTGGTAGCGTAGTGGTTACGAATCGGGCTGCGAACCTTAAGGCCAACAGTTCGAAACTACCAGCCGCTCCGCGGGAGAAAGATGAGGTGTTCTGCTCCCGTAAAGATTTACAGCCTCGGAAACCCTGTACAGGGTCGCTATGGGTCAGAACCGACTCGACGGCACTTAACAACAACAACAACAACAAGGAGCTCTGGTAGCATAGTGGTTATGAATCGGGCTGCGAACCTTAAGGTCAACGGTTCGAAACTACCAGCCACTTTGTGGGAGAAAGATGAGGCTTTCTACTCCCGTAAAGATTTATACCCTCAGAAACCCTGTACAGGGTCACTATGGGTCGGAACCGACTCGACGGCACTTAACAACAACAATAATTAATGTATGGGGTCTAGGTGTGGTGCTGTAGGATAAGCACTCGACCACAAGGTGAGTTTGAACTGCAAGGCTGGTGGGTCAGAACTGACTCGATGGCACTTAACAACAACTTCAATTAATGTTTACATTTAATGTAATTCTATCAAAACTCCAGCAAGTTTTTGTGTACACCTAGTGTGATGCTGTAGGATATGGACTTCTAAACAAAAGGTTGCCAGTTCAAACACACCAGCCATTTCTCGGAAACCCTATGCAGGGTCAAGATGAGTGAGAACCAACTCAAAGACACTTAACAACAACAACAAGACCAGCTTATTCTAAAATTATATGCAAAGGCACAGGTGCTCAAATAGCTAAAACAATCTTTACAAATAAATATAACATAAGAAGAATCGCTCCACGTCTCCATATGATATTAACCATTTATTGCCATAGTAGTATAGTGAACAAGCTGACCTGCTAACCGCAAGTTCAGCAGGTCCAATATACCAGCCCCTTCAAGGGAGAAAGACAAGACTTCCTGCCCCATAAAGTATATAACCTTGGAAACCCTATTCAGGGTCGCTATGAGTTGGAACTGACTCCATGGCACACAACTACCACTAACACCAGTAGAATCAATTTGGACCCATAGTGACCCTGTAAGACAGAGTAGAACTGCTCCATAGGGTTTCTGAGTTTTCTAATCTTTACAGAAGCAGATTGTCTCATCTTTCTTCTTCTAAGGAGTGCATGGTGGATTCCAACCACCAGCCTGTGGATTAGCAGCCCAATGCATAACCCACTGTGCTGTGAAATCTCAGTTCCCATGATGGTATGACTTACTATATAGTCACAGTCTTTGAGACAGTGTAAGATTGGTAGAGGAACAGATGCATAAATCAATGGAACAGAATAGAGAGCCCAGAAATAAACTCACATAATATGCCCAGTTAATTTTTACAAATATGCAAAAGCAACTCAACGATGAAAGGATAATTACATCACAAATGGTGCTGGAGCAACTGAATGCTCATAGGCAAAGAGATTTAACAACAAACTAAACCTCAGACCCTCAACAAAAACTTGCTGAAAATAGATAAAAAACTGAAATGAAAAATGTAAAACAAGAACATTTTATAAGAAGACAACAAAAATCTTTGAAACCTAGAGATAGACAAAGTGTTCTTAGATTTGATACTAAAAAGTATGGTGCAGAAAAGGAAAAACTGATAAATTAGACTTCATCAAAGTTAAAAAATTTTCACTTGTGAAAGTATCTGTTATAAGGATACTGAAAAGACAAGCTACGGCTGAGAAAAACAAAATATGTGCCAATAACATATTCTAAAAAAACTTCTATTAAGAATATAGGAAGGCTGGTGGTGCTGTGGGTTAGGCATTAGGCTTCTAACTGTAAGGTTGGCAGTTCAAACCCACCAGCCACTCCTTGGAAGAAAACTTAGGCTGTCTGCTCCTATAAAGATTTGTTGTTGTTGTTGTTGTTGTTAGGTGCCATCGAGTCGGTACCATCTCATAGAGACCTTATACACAGCAGAACGATAATGCCAACTAATGTCCAATCATGGGCCAACCTCACTACTGTTGCCATGCTTGAGTCCATATTGAAAATACCATGGCTTGGTATTTTCAATAACCATATCTTGGTATAAAGATTTACAGTCTCATAAAACTTACCCAGAGTCACATGGAGTCCAAATTGTTTCAATGGAAGGGAGCTTGGTTTGCAAATTTAAAAATACTTAAATGGCTATAAAAACTCAACAGCTATACTGTTTCAAGAGACAGAAGAGTGCTGGCCAAATGACTAGAAGAGATGCATATTTGTGCCCAAACAAAACAAAAAACAACAACAAAATGGTGATCCAACAGAATGTGGAAGTTATCAAACAATATCATTCATATCACACACAAAATTTTGCTAAAGATAATCCAAAAATAGTTGTAGTGCTTTACAACTGTCAGAAATTCAAACTAGATTCAGACGAGAACATGAAATAAGGAATATAATTGCTATTGTCATTATGGATCTTGACTGATAGGAGAGAATACCAGAAATAGTTGACAATGGTCTCATGTGAAAGCTGTATAGTAAATATAGAAGACCAAAGAATAATTATGCATTTGAGTTGTGGTGTTGGTGAGAATGTTGAGTGTGCCATGGACTGCCAGAAGAACAAATGATCTGTCCTGAAGAAAGTACAACCAGAATACTCCTTAGAAGTGAGGATGGTGAGACTTTATCTCATGGACTTTGGTCATATTATCAGTAGGGACCAATCATTAGAGAAGAACACCATTCTTGGTTAAGTAGAGGATCAGAAAGAGACTCTCAACAAGATGTACTGTCATAGTGAATGCAACAATGTGCTGTGTTCATTGCCCCGCTATTGTATTTTGCCTTTCCCTTAACCCAAATTAATACATACAGGGTCACTATGAGTTGAAACCCATTCAACAGCACTTAACAGCAACACCATTCCTGATGTGGTGCTCTAGGATAAGTATTGGACTGCTAACTGCACGGCTGGAAGTTCAAACCCACCAGGTGCTCCTCGGGAATCCTACACAGGATCACTATGAGTAGGAACCGACTAGACAGCACTTAACAACAACAATTATCTAGTTGGTGTTGTGGGTTAGGCACTGGACTGCTAATCACAAAGTCAATGGTTCAAACACACCAGTAGCTCCATAGGAGAAAGATGAGGCTGTCTGCTCCCATAAAGATTTACAGTCTCAGAAATCCTATTATAGAATTGCTATGAGCCAGTATGGCGTTTCAGGATAATGTACTAGACCAAAAGGTCAGTTGGAACTGCAAGGCACTTAACAACAACAACATGAGTCAGAATCAACTGTGTGACAGTTGATATTATCTAGTTAGATTTCCCTTCCCTCCCTCCCTTGTTGTTGTTATTGTTAAATGCTATTGAGTCAGTTCAGATGCATAGAAACCTTGTATAGTGATTCTGAGGAGTGGTTGGTAGGTTTGAACTGTCAACCTTGTGGTTCAAATCGACCTTGTAGTGTGGTGCTTATCCTGCAGCACTACACCAGGACTCCTTTGTATATTGATTGTTCTGTGAAAAAGAACTTATCAGATTGAATTTATAATTATTTGCTGAGTCCTCCTCTTATTGTCTGTGAGCTTTTCAAGGATAGGGACTGTGTTGGATTCATCTTCGTGTCCCGTATCACCATACGTTACTGGTGCATACTGCTGAATAGCAACAAAGGCATAAATGGAAAATATACGGAGTTCTTATTGGACTGAGCATTACTATCTAGTCTGTGTTTATAAGGTAATTCTTTCAAATAAAGATATTTAATTTGTAAGCTGTTCTATAGTATAAACACCCTATTTATATGTGCATTTATATGTATGTATGCCTATAAATGTATATATCCACTGAGTGTTTTACAGATGAGGTTTTGGTCCTATATATTAACCTATTTTTAAGAGCTAATTTGGTTGACTGTAAAGAAACAGCAGTCAGTAATAAAAATCTTAAACCAGAAGATTTAAAACACTGCCTAAGGGAGTAGTTTTCTAGTGGGAAAGTGCTTGTCTAGCTAAAAATTGCAGTGATAAATGATGCTTGTTCTGTTACTTAAGAAGATTTAATCTTTGAATATTAGATTTCTGAAAATTTACTACATATTTCTATAAATTGACTGAGTTATAAAGTCCAGAATACATTAATGTGCATCAACAGTATTTAAAAGAATATGATTCTATTTACTCAACATTGACAACTGCAAAATAGAAAATTATTTAAAAAATGAAAATTTTAGACAAAGTAGGATCAATAATAATTTACTATTTAGTAATTATGAAATAGGTTATAATATAAAAGATAAAAAGCCAATACTCCAATGGCTTATAAAAATAATTTAAGCAAACATATGGAAATGGATTTGTGCTATTGATGATGTATTAAGTTGTGCATGAAATTATTGTTATTTTAACCTATATTAATCTGGTGGACGTATTACATCATGGAGATTGGGATTTCATTCCCAGTTGCTGCTCAAGACTTTCTATGTGAACTTGGCAAATCAATTTCTTTGTGACTTCTCCAGTTTGTAAGCTGGAGTAAAATGAATTAATACCAAATCAGGGTTACGTCATAAAAATAAACATACACATTTCGTTACTTTGTTAGGAACCTGTGATAAGGGATTTTGTGAAATTGAAGGTCATGATTTAGAACTAGCGATGTTTTGTTAGAGACTTTCATTATTAATATAATTCAGTACAGTTATACTGTGCATAAACATGCTAATTCTTTGCCATTATGCCTTCAAGACAGATGCATCATTTCTCAACACCAGACATATAATGAGTTTCTATTGCATAAGTATATGCAATAAGAATATGTGTTGTTTAATTGCTATGTGCCGTCAAATTGGTTCTGATTCACAGTGACCCTGCATAGGGTTTCTGAGGCTTTAAATCTTTGAGAAAGTAGAAAGCCTCATGTTTCTCCCATGGAGAAGCTGATGGGCTTGGACCACTCACCTTATGGTTTGAAGTCCAGTGCGTATCCTGTGGAGCCACCGCACGCTTAAGAATATATGCAGGGGCTTCAACAGAGTTTGTGGAAAAATGGAAGGAAAAGCTAACAGAATTTTCCCATGACTTTTTTGAAGCCCTCTTACATAAATATCTGTGTGCTGTTGATTCTGATTCATAGAGTTTCTATATGACAGGGAAGAACTGCCCCATAGGATTTTTGTTAGGTTGTTGTTACTTGGGAAAAAGATGAGGTTGTCTGCTTCCATAAAGATTTACCCCAAAGGACACTTCTATTCTGTTCTATCGGGTCATCTGGGTTGGAATTGAATCAATAGCAATGATTTATTTTTATGAGAGCAGATCACTAGGTCTTTTCTCCCAGGAATCTGCTGAGTGGACTTGAACCACCACCAACCTTTCAGTTCACAGTTGAGCTCTTAACCGTTGCACCAGTAACACTTCATATATATTCATACATACATGTACCTTTCTACCTCTGTTTCTTTCTTCTTCTCTCTTTCCCTTCCTCTTGCCCTCCTCACCTACCTCCTTCCCTGCCTTCCTTCCTTTTGGAATAGAATAAGGATTGGAAACACAGTTACTATTATGCATGGACTGGTGTGGTGCTGTGGGCTAATGAACTGCACTGTGAAGTCTATTAGAACTGCAAGATCGGTAGTTCAAGCTCACCAGTCACTCCTTGGAAACCCTATACAGGGTCGCTATGGGTCAGAATTGACTTGATGACATTTAACAACAACAACAGGTACAGGTAAGACACTGACAAATGAGAAGACAAAGGTGAGATAAAGTACTTCTACTCCAAACAGAAAGGAGAGAAAAAATTTATTTTATAGAAAGTCCCAAGACTCCCTTTTCATCATTGTGTTATTTTTCTTGCTTATCAAAGAAGCAATAGAGTTATTAAGAAAAGCATAACTTTAGGAGACAGGCATACTTTTACTCTTTTTTTTTTTTTTTTTAATGTTTT
>NW_006408724.1:4891483-4899711 GCF_000296735.1 Chrysochloris asiatica
GCCCATCCCTGTCTACTCTATGTATGGAGGGGGTGAGAATGATCCTTGCTGTAAAGATTTGTTCCCTCTTTTGAGCTACTGCATCCATAGGTGTAAGTCAAGTTCATCAGATTGTATCAGGTTACTCTTTTTTTCCTCTTCTTTCTTCTTCTAGTTGAGCTCTGATCATTCAGTCATTGAAGCCAGGTATACTTTTACTCTTTATAAACTCTTTGCCCTCAAACAAATGACTTAATCTAAATTCTTATTTCTTATTTGTAATATGGATCATCCCTGCCTGATAGCGTAGTTATGAGGATTAAATGAGATAATCTATGCAAAGCACAGTGTGCACCATCTGACACATAGTAGATGTTCAATGACAGACTATATTAACATTATACCCTGAGAGGTTATGCCAAATTTTTACTTGCTTGTGAGCAGAAGGAAAAGCTACTATATAAAATTAACAAACTCTTCATATATTAGAGTGAAGAGAACACAGTCATAGACACCTAATAATATTATATTTTTGAATAGGTGATTTGTAACTGAAGAATACCGAAAAATCCTTATTGCTGACCAGATTATTTTGCTTTTCTGTTCCTGACACACTAAAGTCAAGCTGACCTGAAAAAGGGTCATGATCATTACAGAGAATCTCCCATTACAAAATTTAACCCAAAACATGTAGTTAACTGAGACAAAACAGAGTTGCATTTTGGGGAGGGTTGGTGTGGCCTTAGCTTTTGCAAAATAATTGCTTCACATCTCTTGTTCACTTGAATGTTTTTCAAAGTTTTATCTTATACTTTATCATTCCCCCAGTTTTATCACTTGGTTTTGTCTCCACAGTACCATCTAGGTTTATTTTCCCAAGTAGTCCTACCCTTAAAGACTAGGTCATTCCAGAGGGTATAGAACTCTGGAGTTAAAATAATGTTTTAATAAAAACTTTCTTTTCTTCTGGCTAATTTGGAAACAACTCCTATCTACCTGCTTTGTAAGGTCTTGGTGAACTAAACATTCTCATCTCAGCAAAAACTCTTTTGCAATAAAACCCACAAAGATTAAACTGCAGATCACCATGCTGTTGCCATCCTATCCTTAACAAGGGAAGTCTAACCACCAGTGAAAGTTATAGAGCTTTAAAAAGGCAGAAATAAGGTTTGCAGTTTCGGTTCATCTCATTCTTAGACTTCATCAGACAAAGAGATGACATTAAGAGAACAGAAGACCATCATTTCTCGGCTGCTTCCAAGTAATACTCACATTATTGCTAAACTGAGTTATTTGAGCAATGGTTTATACAATTACTGAACTTCTAATCCAGCTGTTAATATTTTACCTGCATTTCTTAAAGTAATTTGGATCTGCAGCTAATATCAGCCTGCTAAGAAATGCACCGAGACCTATATACAAGAAATGCCACTCAATGTTTATAAATTTCTTCTTTTATTAGTATTGTTTTTTTGTGTGTAGTTCTAGTTATATTTCAAGTTCTTTCCACTTGAAAGAACTTAGGAACTCCAGGTGAAATATGTCCCTGAGCTTTGTGCACTGGGTCTAGGGAGAGTGTTGTACACATGCTTCGGTATTCATCTACATTAAATCCCAGGATTGACAAAGCAGATGTCCTTCTTCAATGGCAACTATGAGTCCTTTGCTGGTTCCAGAGGAGATGGAATCCAAGGGGAAAATGCAGGTGTTTTTCTGTGGGACTGAGCCATGATATGGGAGGTGGCTGCCATGCAATCCACCCACTGTCCTTTCCCCTCCAGTTTCAGAGACAGCAGAAAACAATCTCTTTTGAATATACTGGGTGACAATTTAGACAAAAGAAACACATGCCTCCACCAATGCAATATGCATTCAGACATTCTGGGTCTAGCTCAGCTGCCTGATGAGTTGATTGATGCGTTCACCACAATAACCAGGTGAGCCCATCTCCTTGAGAAAATCTACTTTATTCTTAGTAGCATGATGGGCCACAGAGAGATGGAAATGGCTCAAGAACTGTGAGACCATCTGGAAAAACTTCCCCAGGAAGGCAATTTCATGAATGAGACCTTCCAAGCAAATGACTTCCAATCAAACTCCCCCAGGTGCTCTTCAATCACTGCATTGTCTGTCAGCAGGATGGTCTTATTCTTGACCTTGGCTTGTCCACATTTCAGGATGAGTTCCTGGACAGACTTCAGATTTGGAAATCCCCGTATCACATAAGGTTCCAATGTATGCAACATTTTTATGGTTTGAGGGGTCACTTTGACAAAAACACCCCTGAAAATCATGTTTAGATGAAATCTCGCAATGGTCTTCTGCATCACAAAACTCACCCCATTCATCCTTTGGATTCATACTGCAAAGGCCAGGGTATGTTCTTCTGGCACTTGCAAGCCAGAAACTAGTCGTTTGACGCACACCCTGTCACATTGCTGTCACCAGGAATCACACAGGAGTGATTCCAGTTACTTGAACCTGAGACTTCCCTTTCCTCTGCTTCTTCTTTTCCAAAAGTGCCTGCTTTGCCTGGGTGGCTTTGAAAGCCTGATAAACCTTCCTTGTTTTCAGGAGATTTTCTGAAACCAATGGAATCTTTTTTTCTTGGCTCTTCCTCTGCCATCTTTCCTATGCTGTGGTGTGCTTCTTTTATTTTTAATCTATGGAATTTTAGAATGCCTCTCAATATTCAAACACCAAATCTGTGAAACTTAAAAGTAATTAACTTCTATGTACAATTAATGTGTTGTTGTGACCATATTTCCAACTTGGCAGTAGCAGAGTTTCTTTAGCCATTCTCTGTTTCCCTTTCTTTGTCTTCTTGTTCAATGTCCTCAACTTATTCTCACCACTCTCAACTGTCTTCTTTAAGAATGTTTCAGAACCAGGGGTGGGGGGGTGGGGGGGGGGGGGGAGGGCAGGCTTGTAGAATATACCCTTTGGTTGGTTGAGGATGCATGGAGGGGACTGTAATCATGGCAAAGAAATGATATACAATAGGATGAATGTAAAACTAATGTTCTCCCATGTAAACTATCACATAATTCACAATAAAACATTAAAAAAAAAAAAAAAAAGAATGTTTCAGAGACATTTTCCAGATGTTAAAGTAACAGGTAAAAATCCATAGACCAGGCACACATCACCACAGATGCTGAGTCTGCTCCAGAATTGCTAATTCTCTGAGGATGAAAGTGATCCAATTTACTACTCTGTGTAATAGCAGAATTATATGAACCATGACTGAATTTTGAGAGTGAGACTAACCTAGATAACTAGACTAATCTAGAGAACATATGGTATGTTTTATCTATATTATGATATAATGCAATTATGAAGTTGACATTATTTATCTATGCATTTAATTCATTTATTTAGCTAATAATGATGGAATAACAATTACGTGCTAGGTCTACATAAGGCTTTAGGATCTAAATTGAATTGAACTTTGGATGATAAATTTTAGTTGCAGAATGCACTTTAGAGTTTGATGGTTAGATTTCATTGCAAAGTGGGTCAAAAGAACAAGACATCATTGCACTATGAAGTGGCCCTACTGAGAATGATGAGCCCCATCACACCCCAAACCTTGGAGGTAGGGTGGGCAGATCATGGAGTTTTATAGAAGTTCTGGATTTCAATATCACTGTCTATTACATACAGATTTTGTCTGACATCTAAGGTCCTTTACGGGAATTATCTATTTAAAACCCAGTGTAGTCTTTTCAGATAGTGGTAATATTTCAAGTAGACTTATTTTCATAGATAAACTTTAACTCAGTTATATTATAGGAGTTTTCCAAAGCCATATAATCAGGCGATAAAATTATGGCTCAGTTGGATCATGGCCACCTGATTATTGGTCTCTGACTCTTTCCATTTGGTGATATGTCCATCTTTGTTGGACTATGATTCATTTTGTCCTTGTTAAACATGTGCTTTGGTATTTTTGCTTTTCCTAGCAAAAGTCTCTGAATCTGACCTTAATGGCACCTGACTCATTCCCCATCTGTCGTCTACTCCAGGTGGAGGAAACCAGATAGTGACCCTAATCCACAGAATATAGGATGTGGGCAACAGGAAACTGAGAGCTTCAAGTCATGATTCCAATATGTACAGATCCAGGGGAACTGAACCACTAGTCTTTGGGGCTGACTTATCCCTAACAGTGTAGTGCTCCAGGAGACATCCTTGTCCTTCCAAGACACTTTCAACTGCAGGGGGCACTCTTTGTTCTTTCCTTGGTCTACAAACCTCCCATCTAATTGGGCTAAGTTCAGGCTTTCACAATGAAATTTTACTAAGCTGTTACAAAATACAATATTTTAGAAAGAAATGACATGACCATACGGGATCTCTATGAGTCAGAACCAACTTAACAGCATTTAGCACAACATACAACCAAAAGAAATCTATGTGTATGTTGTGCTAAATGCTGTTGAGTTGGTTCTGACTCACAGTGATCCTGTATAGGGTTTCCAAGGAGCAGCTGATGGGTTTGAACAGCTGACCTTGAGATTAGAAGTCTAGTGCTTATCCTACATTGCCACAAAAGGACTATGGTGGTGGTGGTGGTAGTGTGCTGTCGAGTTGGTTCCAACTCACAGCAACCTTGTTTAGGGTTCCCAAGACTGCAAATCTTTATGGGAGCAGAAAGCCTCATATTTTCCCCACAAAGACTACTGAGTCCATTTTGACTCATGGAGACCTCATGTATGCAAAAGTAGAACTGCTCCATAGGGTTTTCAAGACTGGGACCTTTCAGAAGTAAATCACCAGGCTGAATCCTGCTGTGGTGTTGTGGGTTAATGTGCTGGATTGCAAAGTCGGTTTGAACCACAAGGTGGCTGGTTCAAGCTTGCCAGCTGCTCCTTGGAAACTCTATATACAGTGTTGCTATGGGTCACAACCAACTTGACAGCGCCTGACAACAACAATAACAATCCTGGTGTGATGCTGTATGACAAAGTATTGGACTGGTAGGTCAGTTTGAACCACAGAGTTAGTGTTTCAAATTTACCAGTTGCTCCTTGGAAACCCTATATAAATTGATAAGAGTTGGAGTTGACTTGACTGCACTTAACAACAACAATCTTCCTAGGGCCTTTGGGTAGGTTGGAACTATTAACCTTTATGTGCTTAACTATTTGTGCCACCTAGTGAAGGTATAATTATACTGAAATGTCACAGATTAAACTGACTTCCATTTCACTCCAATTATTTACTCAATCACAATAGTTTTTCCAACTGAACTGATAGCCTTGGAAATCAAAATGTGCTCTCTGTTCCAACTTTTCCTACTATATGAAAATCTGAGCAACTGCCACAAAGTTGCTTTCTGTCTCTTGACAGGGAAGACAGGCAGTTCGAAGTAGATGAGAGGGAGCATCTTATTAGCCAAGTCTATGCCCTTCATCGAGACCTTTAACTAAAACATTCTACAAACCTTAGAATTAAGTTATTCCTTCCTCTTTCCCTCATCATAAACAATAAAAACCAAACCAAATCAAATGTAACAGAAGGTACTTATACTGTTGTTGTTAAGTTTTTGAATGAGTTCTGACTCATAACGACCCTTTATAGGGTTTCTGAAGAGCAATTGGTGGGTCTAGCAACCGCATGGTTAATAGTCCAGTACTGATCCTAAAGAGACTCACCAGTACTTGTTTCTTCCCTAGTATAAGCTCTGGACTGTTAACTACAGTTGGCGGTTGAAACCCACTAGCACCTCCTTAGATATTCTATTTAGGGTCATATGAGTCAGAACTGACTCTGCTGCACTTAACAACAACAACAAACATTCTTGCCAGGCTATCCACGGTGTTCTGAATTGTGAGATATTAGGATGTTATCTGTATGAACACCCACCGTCAGTGGTGATTGAATGATTTCATTTTATACAGTTCTAGTTCAGATTTAATTTCTATTTGATATGTATATTAATAGATACATTTTGAAAGGCTATGTATTTGTTACTATGTTATTCAGGATCTTTAGTATGATAAACTTTAAGTTTTGTATTTTAACTATGGTTGTGGCTGACGCTATAAGATAAGTACTCTACCATACGGTCGGTTTGAACTGCAAGGTCAGCGGTTCAAATTTGCCAGTCACTCCTTGGAAACCCTATACAGGGCTGCTATGAGTCAGAACTGACTCTACAACACTTAACAGCAACAACATGTAGTACATTAGAGAATGTCAGTCAGTTACCATAAGCCTAACATACAACGTATGCTGTTGTTGTTATTAAGTGCCATCAACTCATTCTGACTTATAGAAACCCTGTGTAGGATTTTCAAGGAGCATCTGATGGGTGTGAACTGACAACCTTGTGGTTAGCAGTCCAGTGCTTACTCTACAGCACTACACCAGGATTACTACTGCATAATGACCAGTATTTCAAAGTGTCCCCACAGCATTTACACAAACGAAAAGTCATCATCAAAGATCAAAGTCCTCATCCTGAAAGACAGTGGAAGCACAGTGATGTCCAGTAATGAAATTCCATCTCCGATCTCTACACTTAAATTTTTCTCCCTGACCAGAGGAAAACAGCGATGGACCATGTGCATTTGATGACTCATGCCCAGGCAATGTGAGATTTTCCTTCCGAGAGACTTCAGCTCAGAAAAAAAAAAAATCACAGTAAGTCTACAATGTCTTCTTTGGAGCTCAGAAAACAAATTACTTCAGGGAAACTAAGAAACATGGGATAATTTGAGAAGCTTCATACAGATGATCAGGTGAAATGCACTTGAAAAAAAAGAACAAACAATTGTGCTCAAGTTGATTCTGACTTATGGAGACTCCCTGGATGTCAGTGTGAAATTGTACTGCATAGAGTTTTTAATGGCTGAGTTTTTCAGAAATAGACTGCCAAGCCTTTCTTCCAAAGCATCTCTGTAGACTTGAACTAGTAACCTTTCAGTTAGCAGCCAAGTAAGTTAGCTAGTCGTACCATCAAAGGACACTGGAAATATAATAGTAATAAGAAAAACAACTTGAAAGCAGATAACAAGACCCAATACAAGTATATGTCATTTGATTCAAAAGTCTATGCTACAGACAAGAGATCTGTGAGTTCTTTTTGTGCACAAATCTCTACAAGAAAATGAAATTTTCTTTCAAAATAGCTTTCCGTGTTTTGTAAGCCACTTCACTTAGGCAATTCTTTTAAGGCAATGTTCTCTATCTGCCTGGGAGACTTGTCTCCAAGTTATAACATAGATAAGTAAGGTAGGTGGCCAAGTGCTTTTGTGATATAATTTGTCATGATGCCTGTGGTGCATTGGAAAGCCTTCAAAACACAAATATCTAATTGTGTTCCTCAAGAAATGTACGAAAAACCTAACATGCCAAATGTTAAGAAGTTTAAGGTGAGCTCTGTGTTGTATCAGACAGAGAAATGAAGGTTATCCACAGCATGAGGTAAAGAGAAAGAGTTTGAAAAGTGAGTCAGGCTTAGCATGCTAGAAAATGCCCCAGTTCTTCCTGAGTCTTCAAAGGATAATTCATTTGAAGAAATGATTAGTTTTCAGAACAGTAATCACATCTATATTCAAACAGAAGAATCAAAACACCTTCCAAAGTCAAATATAAATTATATTAGACTCGGCACTGATACACTTTATTAATATGAATAAACAAGGACTGCTAACCACAAGGGCAATGGTGCAAACCCACCAGTTGCTCCTCAGAAACCCTATAAGGGTTGCTATGCATCAGAACTGATTCAATAGCACTTAACAATATTATACATACTTTCTATGTTAAATTGTTCAATATTTGGAGTTAAGTTTATGCTGGTAATTATTTCTCACATTAACCAGGGAATTTACCAGGGTACTATTTTCAATTTGTGCATAGGCCCAGCTTGACCTGACATCTCTTCTAATGACTCCCAGACCAATATCTACAGCCCAAATGACTTCTCCAGTTCCAACTGCTCCAAGGTACATTCTCTTAGTATCTAATTGTTATTGTAGCTTTTGTTACTGAATGCTGTCTAGCTGGTTCTGATCCATAGCAGCTCTGTATAGGGTTACTGAGGAGTGGTTGGTGGGTTTGAACCACCAACCTTTTTGTTAAAACCAACCTTGAGGTCCAGTGCTTTATCCCACAGTGCCATACCAGGACTCATAGGCTCTTCAAATACAATATAATATAATATAATATAATATAATGTAATGTAATGTAATGTAATGTAATGTAATATAATATTGTTGTTGTTGTTGTTGTTGTTA
>NW_006408724.1:4899821-4914558 GCF_000296735.1 Chrysochloris asiatica
GCGGAGCAGCTGGTAGTTTCGAACCGCTGACCTTAAGGTTTGCAGCCCGATTCGTAACCACTACGCTACCAGAGCTCCTTACAATACAATATAGGAATTCTGGTGTGGCGCTGTGGGTTAACGTGCCAGACTGCAAAGCCATCTGAACTGTAATGTCGGCAGTTCAAGCTCACCAGCTTCTCCTTTGAAATCTTATACAGGGTCACTATGGGTCAGAATCTACTCAACAACACTTAACAACAACAATATAATACAATATAATATAATATAATACAATACCCCCTCCAAAACCTTCTGGAGCTCTGGTAGTACAGTGGGTTACAAGCAGGGTTGGTAATCGTAAGGTCAGCAGTTTGAATCTATCGGCTGCTCCCTGGGAGAAAGATGAGGCTTTCTGCTCTTGAAACGATTTACAAACTCAGAAATGCTACACAGATTCACTAAGAGTTGGAATCGACTCCACAACACATAACCACCACCACCATCTAAAATTTTAGCCTCCTAAGGTACCACAATCCAATAAGCTATCCATAAAAAGTCATCCTCGACTCATGTCCTCATGTAACATGTCATCAAGTTTCTAACATCCTATTTTCTAAATAGCTATGAGCTTTCTATCCTTCTGTCTGTTTTCATTTACAACATGTCAGTCAGAGTCTTCAATATTTCCCAACCAGATTTCTGTAGTAAGCTTTCTTTTTTGAGTTTTAGGGTTCCTTGAGACTTCCTCCATCATGCTACCAGAGATCTGGCTTAGATTTCCCCAATGCTCTTTACCACTTAAAGGATAATGTTAACAAAGGCATGAGGCCATCTCTTGATCTGGTCCTTGCCTGACTTTAGTCTCCAACTTCTACTACTTCCATCACCAACAATTTGTACTACTGTTGGATAAGCACTAGATTGCTAGCTAGCTACAAGGTCAAAAGGTCAAACCCAGCAGACTCTCTTTGGGAGCAAGATGAGGCTTCCTGTTCCCATAAAGATTTACAGCCTCAGAAACTCTATATAGTTTTGAGTCTGAATCAACTTGATGACAGTGGGATTTGGACTAACGGAAAGGCGGGTAGTCTGAATCTACCCTGAAGCTATGGAAGAAAGACCTGGAGACCTGCTGTCATTAAGACTGGTGGTTGGTAGTGGTGATTATATGCTGTTGAGTCAGTGCCGACTCATAGCGACCCTGCACAGGGTTTCTGAGGCTATAAATCTTTGCGGGAGCAGACAGCCTCATCTTTCTCCCACAGAAGGGCTGGTAGTTTCGAACTGCTGACTGTGAGGTTAGTAGCAGCCTACAAAACCCTCTATGGAGCAGTTCTGCCTTGTAGCATATGGTGTCACCATGAACCAGATCAAATTGAAGGCAGCAGGTTTGGTGTTCTGAGGTCTACCGCTTTCACAGGTGATAGAAATTCAGGCTAACGTGAAGTGATCAGGTTGCTAGCTTATGCTTTGTATGCTGGAGAGGTAGGTTTACTGAATCTCATATGTATATTTTTAATCAAAAGATATCATAGAAACCTTATAAAATCATGACTTTACACAACACATCTGTTTAAGTTTAAATGAAAAGCAACTGTTATCAGGTCAAAGATAAAATACAATACAATACAATACAATAAAGCAGAACAGGAGGTCACAGTCATAAAAAATAGATTTACATATCTAAAAGTCTTACCTAACGTCTGTCGGAAAGATATCTTCCATCCTCTTGCACTTTGGAATGAATCTGTCTTGAACACCAGGAGCAAACTGTTATTGTTGCTCTTAACATTTGGCGGAAGCTTGGAGCCACAGAATTTTCCAAGAAGGGGATCACTGTTGTTAGAACCATCATAAATTGCCAGGTAGTCTTGGGAGCAAAAGGTGGAAGGAACCACATCGAAATCACTGAACCTGTGAAGTGTACTTTGTTAATACTGATGTTCTCCATTTAGAGTTCTATTACATTGTATGTACCTCTTGCTCTTGAAAAAACCAAAAGGCAAAGCAATGACTAAAAGTAGAAAATCCAAGCTTCATTTAAGAGGAAATATTAAAAACAATACATCATTTTATTGATTAATTCAAAAGTTTAGCAAAAAAATTTTGAGTATCTATGAAACTATGATAGGAGCTAGGGATATAAGATACAATCCTAGACATCAAGGAGTTTGAAGTCTTGGACACATTAATTCTATTTGAAATCAAGTTTTGACAAACGGAACTGATTTTTCTTGTTTGAGCAATACATTAGTTTTCATCTCATTTGGTTTTGTATGTGTACATCAAATAGTTTTGCTTTGTTGATTTGTGAAAAATAAGATGTAAAAAGGAAACCACAGGGAGGAAGCAGGATAACTGTTGTTGCAGGGAGGGGACTGTAATCATTTAGATGAAACAAAACATATGACTGGTTCAAGGAAGGCTAAAAAAAAAAAAAAGTGTTTACTCTGGTCTCTTGTTATTAAAAAAAGAAAATAATTAAGGTGTTTACTCTGGTCACTTGTTATTTGAAAGATAAAGATATTGTCTAATCCTGTGCTTATAGGAAGAGAGCTAATAAAATAGAATGATTTTAGTTCTAACTAAAGGACCTAGATCAATATTCTGTCCCTCAGTCTCTGTCTTCCTATTTTTAATGAGTATTACAGTAAGCTTTAATGAAGTAATATGTAAAAAACAAACTATGGTATCTGGCATATACCAAACCAAACCAAATCCACTGCCATTGAGTCAGTTCTGTAAATCTCTACCAGAGCAGAAAGCCTTCTTTTTCTTCTGTGGTTGGTGGATTCAAACTGCTGACCTTGTGGTTAGCAACTCAATGTGTAACCCACTAAGCTACCAGAGCTCCTTATCTGGTTTATATTAAATGATTTTGAAAATTAAAGTTATTGTTATTGTTATGATTTTGAATAACAAGAGCATGAAATAAGTTGTTTCTCATAAAAGAAAAAATATATACACTAGAGGCAAAAAAGAGCCCTAATGTGGCACTGTAGTATAAGCACTGGAATGTTAACCACAAGATCAGTGGCTCAAACCCACCAGTTGCTCTCAGAAACCTAGACAGGGCTGTTATGAGTCAGCACTGACTCAATGGCACACCACAAGAACAGCGGTAGAAAAGAATCTACTCAATTCTCATGAGTCATATTTCATTGCTATAGCCAGAAAGTCACACTTACACTCATTGTGGAGGTCACTGAAAGCGCTCTACAAAGTCATAGCTCTCTGCCTGTCTGTCCCTTAGTAGGATTATAATTCTCAACAGTCTCTCAGCTTGATGTGACCATAACACTTGCATTGTGAGCAGAAGAAACAATATGTATTTCTATTTGGAATAGTTTTAAAAATGGTTATTAGATTTGCCACATTCCCTTCCTCTGTAGTGATATTCCTAGAAGCTCCAGTAGAAGTTAAACTTCTGGTGACCATGACCAGCAGAGAGCCAAGTCTCCCTGGGCACATAGCATCAGTGAGAAATAAATATACTGAGCTAAACTACTGTGTTCAGGGGATGCGTGTTACCATTTAGAACATGTCCTGAGAGATGCATACCTGGATGTTCCTATATGGTCTAACACACTATTTTAGCTGAGCCCTTATGCTTTGTCATTTCAAGTTCTGGTGTGGCATTGTAGGATAAGCACTGGACCACAATGTCGATTTGAACTGCAAAGTTGTCCATTCAAACTCACCAGCTGCTCCTCCTAAATCCTATACAAGGACACTGTGAGTCAGAATCAACACAGTGGCACTCAACAACCTTCAAGTTTGTCAAGTAATGAAAAAACATTTGTCATTTCATGTAAGTTTCCCAAACCAGCCAAGACTTTCTACATATTTTTTTCTTCTGGATCTTATAGTGGAACTTATTATAGAGCATTTTCTTTGAAAAACTTGTATAAATTCCTTGGTATCCTCTCATTTTTGTATGTTTTCTGCTTTTCCTGGTTCATTGTTGTTATTGTTACACACTAGAATAGTCATACATGATATGAAATAATTTCAAAAATGTCATCGTTGCTCTAAGCACTGTGGAGTCAGTTGTGACTCATAGTGACCCTGTATAGGGTTTCTGAGGCTTTAAATCTTGATGGGAGCAGAAAGTCTCATTTTTCTACTGCAGAGCGGCTGGCAGGCTTAAATAAAACACCTTGTGGTTTGCGGTCCAGGGCTTATCATATGGAGTTACTGCGCTCCCCAATTTTGAAAATATCTAATGATTAAAATACATGCCTCCTTTTAAGAACCTTAAGAAAAAAAGTTCTTAAATTTTGTTGATTGAATTTTTTCAAACTGATGATGAAAACCCAAAACAAATTTTTCTTTTTTTTTTTTTCCCCAGTTTTTCTTTCTTTCTTTTTTTTAACCTAATATAATATTGAATGATCTTGCAAAAGAAGACTAGCAGGGTAGAACAATAGCTATACAATTCAAAATTCACTATTTTCTTTTTATTCTCTGTTGTTGTTGCTGTTTTAAGCGCCCTAGAGTTGGTGTCCACTCATAGGGTTTCTGAGGCTGCAAATCTTTGTAAGAGCAGAAAGCCTCATCTTTCACCTGTGGAGCAGTTGGTGAGCTCGAACAGCTGACCTTGTGGTTCACAGTCCAGCGCTTATCTTACAGAATCACCATGCTCCAAATTCGCTATTGTTGTTAAGTGCTGTCAAGTCTGTTCCAACTCATAGCGATCCTGTATAAGGTTTCCCAGGAGTGCCTGGTGAGTTCAAACCGCTGATCTTGAGGTTCAAACTGACCTTTTTCAGTCTAGTGCTTATCCTATAGTACCACATCTATAGCGACTCCAATTCCCTAAAGATACCACATTTATTTTCTACAATAAGAATCCAAGAAGGAAGATAAAGTTCTGAGTTTCCAAGAGGACTGAAACCTGTTTGGATTTTTTATTTTGCATTGGCTCAGGAGAGCACAGACGATATCTGTAAAGGTCTATGGACAAACAATCCTATGTGGTCTAAATATTTTGAGAGACCTGATAGAAGAATTTGTTTTACTAAATTAAGTGTCTTCTGTAGCATCTAAAATAGTACATTTCACAGATATAGGCTCTTAGAAAGTACACAATAAATAAGTTTTCAAACATGTAATTGTGGACATTGACACAATGTTGTTGTTGTTAAAGGCTGTTGAGTTGATTTTAACTCATAATAACCCTGTACAGGGTTTCCTAGTAGCAGCTGGTGGGTTTGAACCTCCAACCTCATGGTTCGAAGTTCAGCGATTATCCTACAGCCTGAGTTCATGCAAAAATGGAATCACAAGGCTCCATTCCCTAGCCCTTGCTGCCCATTTCAATTTAAAATCATTAAATCATTATATTAAACTACACTGCACCTGTGAGAAAATGATAACAAAATTTTTACTAGTGGAATACCTGTTCTCCCTTATACATTTATTGCTTGCGTGAAGGGTAGGAAACCAGTGTCCTAGTTTTCTACTGCTACAAAGGAACCTTGCTCCACCTTCCTTTCAATTTACAAGGAATTTCAAAAAGGGATGGAGAAAAGGGATGAAGAGATAATGTTGTTCCCCACAATCTCTTTGAAGTCCCCTGGTGAGAATTAATGTTCTCCATTGGTAAAAGAATGTTTTTCCTGTAAACAGAGTTGAAATAATTTTGTTAAAAAGGTCATTTTTTCCTACGTACTTGAGTTGAATCACTCTGTCGTCTCTAACGGTGATGACATACAAACAGTATATATTGTTAGGGTAGTCTGCATACGAATAGGCGGGGCTCCGGATGGTTCCAGTGGAGAAGTTAAACACACCACCACAGGCTGCAACAGAAAACAGGGAAAACACAGATAACAGTTATCATATATGGAAAAGATATTTCTAGTATATTCTGTACTATTTCAGTCTTTTCCATAAAAGAGATACTAATTATTTTGTCTTGAAGCAATTCAGACATCCTGTCATTGTATTTACAAATAACTGACCTTTACCTAGGGAACAAAGAGAGGGCAATGATGTAGGAAGTAGGAAAGAATATTTGAAGGCTCATTTCAGAAAGAAATTAATGGCCAAAGTGAGAATAATGAGAAAGAGTATTTTGTGTGTTGGCGTGTAATGGTTGCAGTCTCTAACTCGTATTTCACTGAAAGTCCGAGAGGGATGATGTCAAAAATTGGAAGTTTAGAGAAGGCAGGAAGAATCTAAGACATTTTTCAGCCATATGGACCCAAGAAGTATTGACATCTAGAAATCGTAAATAATATAGATTTAGATCTCCTCTACTAAGGATTGAATTTTATGCAATAAAGTACTTTCAAGTTTGATTCCCTCTGTGGTTTCAAATACTTAACCCTCAGATCTTAAGTATTTCTCTTTAATTCTGAGATGGGGAACACATTTGTGCAATGTGTTCTCATTATTTTCATTATTAGTCTTCAACAAGCATGAAAGACAGACCCACTCCTTACCCTGACTCTAGAAATCAATAGCTCTTAGTTATTCCTATTAGTCAATAAAACAACAGCCATAAAAATGGAGCTGAAGCCATATTAAAATAAATTTAAATTCCTCATTATTTCTTGGTTTACACTGAAAGAAAATAAAATTGGGTCATTTAATGTAGAAAGCAATCCACTCTTATTACAGAAAGAAAAGTCTATATTTATTTTACATTGTTGTTAAGTTCCATCAAGTCAATTCCGACTCATAGCAACCCTATACAGAGTTTCCAGGAACAACTGATGTGTTTGAACTGATGATGTTTTGGTTCACAGTCCAATGCTTACCCAACAGCGCCATACCTATAGCATTACAACACTGAAATCATAGTGGCTTGGTACATTTTGATATGATTTCAATGGTTTATACATTATCCATGCATGTATTCCTTTACATCTTTTAGAAATAAGAAACAAATTGTGCCTGTCTTTTAACGTTCTTTATAACAGGGTCACTATGAGTAGGAACTGACTTGTTGGCACTTAACAACAACAACAATAATTAATATGATCTCAGCTGAGCCTACTTTTCAGGGAAAGCTATTCTCTATGTGACCATAAGTATCATGTGCTCAGACCCTGAGATACATCTGTAGTTGATTAAATATCAGATTTATGTACACATTACTCTATTTCATTCATGATTTTCAGAAAATCACCAATGTTTTAATAACGCCCAAATTTGCACATTGTAAAGATTTGAAATCTTAATAATAAAAAATGAACTCTTTAAATGAGAATTTTGTAATAGATGTGTTGCAGCTTGCGTACATTGTTTTAGGAAAACAAGGGACAAAAGAGTAGAATGTGAAGCAGAGTTTTACGCCTCAATGTAACAAGCATCCCAAAAGAGTAAAACACATCAGTCCTTCTGTTTAGACAGAAAAATAACTGTGGAAGAAAAGTTAATTGCTCACTTCTGTTTGTTTCAATAAACAAGAGTAACAACTATACATACTCATGATTTGCAAATATTGAAGGTCAGGATTCACAAAGAAGCTACTGTAAATGAATTACAAAAACTTAAAAGCTTTCTTCATGAGTAAATATGGTAAGTCTTCTCTACTGATGGAAATAGCAATTAATTTGAAAGAAAGTGATCTAATGCTCTACCTTTAGAAATAGGTTTAGTCAAGTAAAGATGACACAAAATAAAAATTTTGCGGGAAGGATTTTGTGACCATTTCACAGAAACTGGGATGATGAGGCAAAAAATATTGTCAGCCAACTAATCAAATAAATTTATTGTAGGAAAGAAAAAGGCCTATTCAAGTAGGGAAATTTAATCTTATTATAACACACTACCATAGATCAAATTGTCTATAAAAATAAAATGATCTTGGTAGCAGCAAAGATCTTTTACCCCTTCAATAGCTTGTCTCTTCACTTAGAATTTGATACATTGCATTTTAAAATTATTATATAATTGTATGCATTTCATTTTCTCTAGGGATTATTTTTATTATCATTTTGAGTATTGTTTTTTTTTAAACCCTTTCCTAACAGAAGACCATGAAGACATTTTCTCATATTTCTACTAGATTTATAAGATGTTGCTTGTCACATTAGTATAGTAATTTGGAGACATGAAACAGGCAAATAGATATTTCATGCCATAAAGATACAACTGTACAATGTACTAACAACTAAATATAGCAGAAATTGCACAAATAAATACTTTTATTCTCCATTTCATTTTCAAATAGTAGTTCCAACCAAAATTACCAACTCCAAGCTTTGGTAACATAGTGGTTACGAATCGGGCTGCTAACTTCAAGGTCAGCAGTTCGAAACTACCAGCTGTTCTGTGGGAGAAAGATGAGACTTTCTGCTCCCGTAAAGATTTGCAGCCTCGGAAACCCTGCGCAGGGTCACTATGAGTCGGAACCGACATCATTGTACTTAACAACAACAACCTTATCCACACACACACACACACACACACACTTTAAGGAAAACTGTCTCAGGATTCGGGGCCAAATAAACTTTTTTTTTAGAGACTTCTGAGACTTCCACATTAGTGATCATACAAATGAATCACATATGAATCTTCTTACATGAACTACACACATACTAAGATAAATAAATGAGGAACAAAAAGAAAACTCCAAAGTGCATCACTATGGTTACTCACGGGTTATCCGATAGGAAAACTTGAATCCAAAGTCTGTGATGTGTGCGTTAGAGTAGAAGTTAAGCAGCACTGGACCAGAGATGGTGATTGGAGCCAGGGTATCATCACCGCACAGGGTAGCAAACGGTGCAGAAGATAAGTTGTAACCTCTAATAATGTGCACGCCATCATTGATACAACTGCCTTCAATGGCGGAGCGAGCTGCACAGAGCAAAGAACCGCCAGCAGGATAATCAGAGTCAATGTAAAAAATAAATGCTGTACATAGTAAACCAAAAAGGCAAAGACAATTTTTATTTAGTAATTAAAATGAGAATCAAAGTGTATTTTGGGAAGTCAATATTTAACTTTGTTTTCTGATGAAATGATATTCCCCCTAGTTAGCTTCTGTAAGGAAACAAGTTGAACTTCATAACACATAAATCCCATTTTGAAATACCCTGATATTTTTTCTGTATAAAATGTCTCGGTGATTATAAACTCAGAGTAATTTTGTCTCCCAGGATATATTTTGTAATATCTGACAATATTTTGTTGTGTTACAACCTGGGTATGCTTGTTGTTGTTGTTGTTGTTGCTGTTCAGTGCCGTTAAGTCAGTTCTGACTCATAGTGACCCTGTATAGGGTTGCCAAGGAGAAGCTGTTAAGTTTGAACCACAGACCTTGTGGTTCAAACCGACCTTGTGGTTGGTCCAGGGCTTAACCCACTGGCATGTGAATCGTAGAAGTTAGAGAATCTTCAAATCATCCTGCAAAACACAGAAAACTCTCCTCCATCACAACAAAAAACCCAGCTGCTCCTCAAAAACCCTATGCAGGGTCACTATAGGTCAGAACTGACTCAAAGACACTTAAAAACAACAACAATAAATGTTCATACAAATGCTATTAGCTTAAGGGTTTAGCCATTTAAAAATAAAAAGCATTGTTTTGTTTTATAATATAAAATATATTATAACATTTTGACACCCCCCCCAAGAAATATACAAAACAGAATAAATAAGAAATTGAAAGGACTATAACCTCTCCAGTTTTCTTTACAGGTTAATACAGGTTATATACTATTAGCAGATTATTGGGATCATAGTAAGCAAAATCTTTGGTAATTGATTTGTTATTAACATAACACATCATGAATTTTTTATATGATTAAAACCTGTTCTAAAGCATTGCATTTGAGTTAAAAAAACAAACAAACAAACATTGTATTTAATGAAAATATCATATTCTAACATATGGAAGACATCAACAAAAATGTCAGGCAAGGGCTTCCAAAAATTTGCTCCTCCATAAAAGCAACAAAAAACTGGCAAAAATTGTCAGAAGAAACTTTCAGAATGCTGAAAATTAATCAAAGGTTTGCAGCAAACAGGAGAGTTTATTCAAAAGAATAATTGATCTCCATAAGAACAGTTAGCTTTGTGGTGTTTTAATTTGCACTTAGCAGTAACCTTGAATAACAACTCCTCAGAAACCCTGTACAGGGTGGCTATGAGTAAGAACCGACTCAACCACACTTCAAAACAATACTCCCAGAACTGGAGGGAGCAAAATAGAGCTGTAGCCCTTTATACTTCCTCCCAACCAAACGGTTATTATTTTACTTGTCCAGTGGCTCCCTAGAAGACCACATTCAAAAGGATTGTCTTTGTTTGACCTGACTCAAAACTTACCCAGTGCCAAAAGCTTCTCCTCAGTGGGGTTTTGTCAGAAACACTTATGGGCAAGTATTTTAACATCAAGGCTACTTGAAGCATGGGTAACAGTTGGGACAAACAATAGATCAACTAAGAAGCTTGAAAGGAAAAGCTGATGAATGAGATGTATATAGAAGCTTTAAAAAAATCTCTGAAAGGGGCTCTGGAAGATTACATGCATGTGTGGGGCTCTGTGCACGCTCCCATATGAACTGAGAAGGCCCTACGCATCTACCTCTGAATGACCTGACATCTCTGCATAAGAAGGAACTGAAAGCTAAGACAAAGTTGTAAGTGCTTGACTGAATGTTGAAGCTGTGCTCCAATAAGCACACAAAGCCCCTTGACAAAGGCTGGGAGATATACTGATTCCAGGAGTCTAAGGAAATCTCTGTTTAATCATATCCTAACCACTGGCAGAACTGAGCAGAGACTTCAGTGGCCACACACAAAATACATAATTTTAAAAATTAGTTCAGAAAAGTTACTAAACAAACAGGATGGGTACGGAAAAGCACCCAAAAGATGAGGAAAAAAGAGAATTATAAAAAAAAATTCCTATTTCTGGCTTCGTTTTCTCTGGAAGCCCATATACCCCTTTTTATTTTTAAACCTGCCTTCAATTAATGGAGATAATCCAGTATCATCCCTGTAAACATCATACCTGAACTAACTTGAGCATATTCTACTATTTAAAACTGAAAGAATTTTGACTTATACATTTCCTACATATACGTATATTAAAGTGTCCCCCTTTTGGAGTATGTGAACATAATATTAGAGAAAATTGGTACTGTTATAGGAAAATATCTAAGTAGTTTAAATGTTAAGTTCTTCAGGAATGTACTTGCTACCTTAGCTAATTTTATATCCAGCTTGAAGACATATTGAGGTGTTAATTAAAAATATACTTATTAAGTTAACCTCAAAGAGTTTCCTGTTTTTTAAAATCCTAAAATAGAAATGTTTCTAGGAGGGAATAAACCTACAAGTTAACAATGTGAAAGGATTAACTTCATTGTTAATTCTTCTTACCATGTAATTAGAAGCAATACCAAATTGGAAAAACATAAATGAATTAAATTCAGATTCATGGTTTTGATTATGGCCAAAGTATGTGCCTTATTTATAACCTCAATTTGGTTCCAAGACACTAAGAGCTCTATTGGGATTTAAAAAATTCAGAGTAGATGGATTTGAATATCAAAAAATACATTCATACGCATTAGTTATAGAAATAGCTTTGGCCAGCAACAGTATGGAAAAAGCTGCACAATGAAAATCCGACAATGAAACGAAATATTGTTCATACTAGATGAACATATTACTCTCACATTAGTTTAAATAGTTTGGAATGCACACGTCTTTTAATTACTAGAGAGTTAGCTTGTAAGTTGTTTTCTTAATGTTATAGACTATCACAAGGGTGGCTGTCTTAAAAAATTTTTTTTTAAGTAATAAAACACAAGGTAAGGTTTTCATAGTCCTTATTATGGAGTAATTCATTAAACAGAATAGCTGAGTTACAGAAAGTTCATCCAAGAAATAATAGTGGCATATTGAGACATCATCAAAACTTACTAACCCTAAAGAAAAGGTCTGTGTTCATTAATAAGCTGTATTGGGGAGAAGTGAGTGAAATTGAGGGGAGATTAATTTTTTTCTAGATGGCAGTAGAATATCTAATAATGTAACAAAGGATTCGAGACAATGTGCCCATGGCCAAAGCCGGATGTACTAAATGCAAAAATTAATACTTTGGATCATTTTCCTTATGGATTAAAACGTTCCTGTTTTTCACTAGGAGTCATCAACATTAGTAGGATACCCTTCTAACTTTTCCCCACAAGATAGCAAACATCTATATAATGCCAAACTTTAATAAAATGATCTATTTTCCATCACTTCATATGCAAAAGTTGGGCAGTGAACAAGAAAGAACAAAGAAGAATTGATGTATTCCAGTTATGGTGTTGGAGAAAAATATTGAATATACAATGAATGGACTACCAGAAAAATGAACACATTTGTCATGGAAGAAGTACAGGCAGAATGGCTCTTAGAGGCGAGATTTCCTTTCATGCACTTTAGGCATGTTACCAGGAGGGACTGGAGAAGGACATCATGCTTGGTATGCTAACGTGTCAGCATAAAAGAGGAAGACCCTCAATGAGAGGGAGTGGCACAGTGGCAGCAACAATGGACTTAAACACAGCAACGATTGTGAGCATCCTACAGGGCAAGGTAGTGCTTTGTCTCATTGAACTAAGTGTGGCTTATGAATCCAAACTGACTCAATAGCACCTAATAACAACGACAACAACAACTACAACCTAAAATATACGAACGTATATAATTAGTTCATTATGAGAAAGGGATGCAAGAAAATGGTATATAAATATGCCATTGGGCATCTAGTGATTTTGCACAGTACGTGTTGCTCTCAAGCTCTACACATCACCTTAACCTAAGAAATCAGTCTAGTCCTTCAGTAAGAAGACATTTGGTTATAAACAGCATGTTGTTGTTGTTGTTGTTAAGTGCCACTGAGTTGGTTCCACCTCATAGTGACTCTATATAGGATTTCTAAGGAGCCGTTGATAGGTTTGAATTGCTGAGCTTGTGGTTAGCAGTCTAGTGCTTATTCTATCTACAGTGCCATACCAAAACTCCAATAAAGATTATGTTGTTGTTAAGTCCCACTGAGTCAATTCCGACTCATAAGGGGCCTGTATAGAATTTTCAAGGGGCAGCTGGTGAGCTTGAACCACCAACCTTGCGGTTATCAGTCCAATGCTCATCCTACAGTGTCACACCTGGACTCCCAATAAAGACTATGGTGATGGTTGTGGTTGTGTGCCATGGAGTTGGTTCCAACTAATAGCAACGTTGTATAGGATTTCTAAGTCCTGGTGTGGTGGTAGGGGTTAATGTGCTGACCTGCAAAGTTGGTTTGATCTACTAGGTTGGTGATTCAAGCTCACCAGTAGCTCCTGGGAAACTCTATACAGGGTCGCTATGGGTCAGAACTGACTTGACAGCACTTAACAACAACAACAAAAAAAGCTTTATTGGAACAGAAAGCCTCATCTTTCTTCTGTGGAGAGACAGATAGATCAAACTACTGACCTGTGGTTAGCAGCTTAGCTCATAATCCATTACACTACCATAGTAAAGACCATATTGTTGTTCAGCGCTGTCGAGTTGATTCCAGCTCATAGCAACCCTATACAGAGTTTCCGAGGAGCAGTAGATATTAAATGTTGTTGTTGTTGTCAGGTGCCATCGAGTCGGAACCGACTCATAGCAACCCCATGCACAGCAGAACGAAACAATGTCTGATCCTGGGCCAACTTCACTACCGCTGCCACACTTGACGCCATCAATGATGCCACCTGGCTGATCCATCTCGATGGGGGTCTTCCTCTTTTTCTCTGACCCTCCACCTTCACCAGCATGACATCCTTCTCCAGCGACTGTTCTTTCCAGACAATGTGTCCAAAGTAGGAAAGACGAAGCTTAGCCATCATGGCCTCCAAGGAGCACTCTGGTTGTACTTCTTCCAAAACAGATCTATTGGTTCTTTTGGCAGTCCATGGCACTTTCAGTATTCTCCTCCAACACCACAACTCAAAGGCATCAATTCTACGATCTTCCTTATTCACTGTCCAGCTTTCCCATCCATATGAGGTTATTGAAAATACCATGGCTTGGGTCAGGCGCACCTTAGTCCTCAAGCTGACATCTCTGCTCTTCAATACTTTAAAAAGTTCCTGTGCAGCAGATTTGCCCAATGCAATATGTATTATGATCTCTTGACTATAATTAAGGGAACATATTAAATATGTTCCCTTAATTATAAAGAGCCAATACATATAAACTCAAAATACACAAAAACTTCCAAATAGAATATAGTTAAAAGCAATGTGGTGCTGTAGGGTAAGTATTGAATTGCTAGCCACAAAGTCATGGTTCAAACCCATTAGCAGTTTCTAGGAAACCCTACACAGGCTGCTATGAGTCAGAACCAACTTGATGGCACTTAGCAACAGCAAGTCTCCTAGGGAGAAAAGAGAGCTTAGGCATGTTTCAGAAAATGTTTCTCTAGGAGCATTGTTGTGTTGTTGCTAAGCACCATCAAGTTGGTTCTGACTCATAGCGACCCAATGTATAGCAGAATGAAGTACTGCCTGGTATACAGAAACTAGTATTGGAAATGTAGTGATTATGAGATTAGAGAAATGTATGTAACAGTATACTTTTAGAGCAACTTATTTTAGTAGAAAGTTTCTTTCTTAACCTTCCAGTAAGGAAAGCATTGTTGTTGTTATGTGCCGTGGAGTCTGTTCTGACTCATAGTGACCCTGTACAGGGTTTCCGAGGCTGTAAATCTTTACGGGAGCAGAAAACCTCATCTTTCTCCTGCGGAGCAGCTGGTAGTTTC
>NW_006408724.1:4914667-4925507 GCF_000296735.1 Chrysochloris asiatica
CATAGTGACCCTGCACAGGGTTTCCGAGGCTGTAAATCTTTATGGAAGCAGAAAGCCTCGTCTTTCTCCTGCAGAAAAGCTGGTAGTTTCGAACTGCTGACCTTGCGGTTTGCAGCCCGATTCATAACCACTATGCTCCCAGAGCTCCTTAGGGTCAGTGTAGTTCCATTATAATAACACAGATGCCATCAGTACTGGCAGTGTTTTTGATGGCTTTACAGTATACCTGCCAGCCTCTCCTTTTCTTGCAGTTTAAATGAATGCTGTGTCACGTTATCCTTGTGTTTAGTATCTAATGAGAGCAAATGCACATACCAATGAACACCTAGCCACTTCTGATGTTCTCCTTTTCCCTGCTTCTAAAATAACTTTCCTTCTGATTATAAAAATAACATGAAAGGCATAAAGGCGAATATAAAGATTGTTGGTTCAGACATAACACTCTTAACATACTTCTTAATAGCATTCCAGGTATTTTTCATATGTATGTTATTTCAAATAGTAATCTGGATGACATTATACAATGTATTTTAAAACTCTCTCACCCCAGTACTTTTATCTTGAATATCTTTTTATATCACTGGAATCTTTTGCTTGCAAATGCTGAAACAATTATACGAGGGGGATTCTAAAAGGTCATAGAAAGATGGAATTAAAAGATCATGTAAGTTTTTCATAAAAATTTTAAAGCCCTCTTGAATTTTATTCTTTGTTCTAGCATGACAATAACATGTATCAATTAAAACTTGGCATTCTTTGTTAAACACATATGCCAGAAAATACAGTGGTCAAATGTAGGGAATGGTAGTGAAGTCCTAACAAAAAAGAAAGCAAAGAGAGGCTTTGTATAATTTATCAATATATGAATAGTGACATGCCATTTTTATTTCTTACTAAATATAAATTTCCTAGATGTTGAATACTGAAGATCACCTTGCTAAGTTTAACTTTTCACTGTATGGGAAACTAACTCAAACAGAAAAAAAAATTGATTTTGTAGACCAACAAATTGGCAGATGAACTGTAATTTAAAATGGAAAATTAATTTGTGAAAAATTAATATATTTAAAGGAGTCTTTCCTGAAGTCTCATATTCACTGAAAAACACATTCCTTGCTCTGGAGCCAACTCCAACTCATAATGACCTTGTAAGACAGAGCTGAACTGCCCATAGGGCTTCCAAGATGGTCATCTTCACGGATGCAGATTTCCATTTCTTGTTCCTGCAGAGTAATTAGTGGGTTCAAACCTCTGACCTTTTGGTTAGTAACCAAGCACTTAACTATTATGCCACCAGGACTTGTTTTTTGAAGTGTTATGTTGTCGTTGTGAGTTCCGCCAAGTCATATCCAAATCATAGTGACACTGCATATAATTTCCAAGAAATGGCTGGTGGTTTTGAACCACAGAATTTGTGGTTACTAGTCCAGTGCTTTTACTACTGTGCCAAACCAATTATGTTGTTGTTGTTGCTGCAGTTAAGTGCCATTGAGTCGGTTCCAACCCATAGCGACCCTGTACAGGGTTTCCGAGGGTGTAAATCCTTACGGGAGTAGAAAGCCTCATCTTTCTCCTGCGGAGCAGCTGGTAGTTTCGAACCGCTGACCTTAAGGTTCGCAGCCCGATTCGTAACCACTACGCTATAGTACCCATTAATTGACAAGTGTCTCAAGAGGTGTCCATTGTCATTCTCTCCCATTTAACACTGAGCAGCTATTTTGACTCAAAAGGACAATTCTCTTGCTGGTTAGTTTATAGAATATGTATGCATGTGTGTGTACATTTACACACATGCATAGAGTACAAGAGAAAATAAATCAGGTGTTCATACAATATTCAGTGGAATTGTAGCTTAATTTTACATAAAATCTCATCTGTAATTTTTTGTTGTTGAAAACCAAATATCAAAAACAAAACAAACCAACACTTTAATTCTGGCCTACCAGTGCCAGGAGCAATGTCTGAGGACAGACTCTGGGTGCAGTGCGGTGTGGTGACCACTCACACAAGGGTAGGAGAAGGATACCAAGGTTGACTTTTCTTCAGGAAGTTGAGCTAAATGGGAAAGATAACCCAAGAACAGGGACAGGGCTAGACATGGGAGAAAAGGTACTACTTCTCAGTGAAGGAGAACTTCATGGTATTTTCTGGGTGATGACAAAGCCTTACAGTGCATCACAAGTAGCCCCTGCCTGCACCTCATTGTCAAATTCCATGAAGGCCATGTTGTGCCTCCCAGGGACCAGCTGGACATCCTCAAAGTCAGAGAGCTGGTAAAAGAGCATACACAGAATGAATACGCTGGTCTCCTCTGGCAGGTTGGTAAGGAACAAGATGTGTTTCAATGGGTTTTCTAAAAGACTTGGCAGGTGACATTTTTCCAGGTATAAAGAATGTGACTCTTGTGGGGATCTGGCAGGATGTAAGGCCAGGCAACAAGATTATGGGTGGATGAGTGGAATCATGTAGGGAGGCTCGCTTGGCATGTGGTGCACGATGCAGGGTGCCTGAACAGTCTTCGTGGCATCTGGGGTCTCCTGGTTTTTTGATTTCTCCTTCTCCTTCTTGTGGTCTTGCTCCACTAAGGTGTCCTTGATCTTGGCAATGATATCAGAATCAGTGATGGCATACTGAATTCAGATGGGCTTGTTGTAGAAGGGGTCAATAACCCTGTATGGAGCACAAGGAATTGGTGCTACTTTTAGCTCCCTCAAGATGAAGATGAATCACATCTTCAGGCTCCATGACACCATGATATCTACAATCTGGTGAAACTGGGAGAAGATGGCCTTCAGAGACTTCTTCAGCTCATCTGTCTTCGTCTTTTCATTGAAGTTGTTGATAGAAATAGTGTGGGTTGGGCAGGTCTCAGGAACTATCAGAAGCAAGCTGTCAAAGTAGTGTCTTCTGAGTTTCTGAAACTGGATCCTAAGCAACATATTCTTATAATTTTCTTTAAATAGTTATTTTAGAATATCTCTGTCTGCTTGTCCTCTACTGACTCCTCATTCATTCATTAAGAATTAATTATAATTTATTTAAGAAAATACTTACCTTCCAAATGAAAAGACACAAAAGTCAAGAGGACCAAGGAGTGAGAATCAGTCTCAATGATGTAGGTGCAATTCATATTGTTGTCATATCGCTTTGGGTAGTTTGGAGAAATGATGTAACCTGATGGACCAGTGAAATTACTTCCACATCCTACAGGGGAACAAAAAGGTGTTTGCTCACTATACATGCAAAGTGGGAATATCACATATAGCTTTTCAAAAGGCTATAGAGTTTTATTGGCTAGATAGTAGAAATTTTACTGCAAATTACTTTCTTTTAAGATATTCAAGAAAGAGTAAATCAGCATAAACTAAATATGATTCATGTAGATAGAGAAAAAAACCTGATGTAAAGTAATTTGCACCTGGTCAATATGTTATACACTTAATGTAATAAAAATGTGTTATTCTACTATTAGAAACCCATGTTAATTACCACTGTAATCTTCCCATGAGAGTGGCAGTTACTTTTTTTTTAAGTGACTGAATTTACTACCAAAATTCCAATTCATTTTATTCTCATTTAATGAGAATTTTTGATCTCAGAAATAAAAAGAAATATTTTTATCACTAAAATGGTTTGTTTTCACATAACCATATGACTCCCTGATCTCATATGAAAATACCTGTATCCTTCTAAACCAGTATTAGAATACACACAGTTACAACTACATATATACACCACACAACAAACCAATTAAAAGATTTAAGATTAGGTCTAGGTTACCTTTCATAGCCTCCTTCACACTACCCTCACTATGTTATTCCTATCCGGAATATCTGTTTATTGCAGTCGCTCCTCTAATCAAACTCTTCCCTAAATGTTCATTTGCAATTTTGTTGTTATTAAGTGCCATCCAGTTGGTTCTGAATCATAGTGACCCTATATAGAGTTTCCAAGGCGTGACTACTGGGTTTGAACCACTGATCTTGTGGTTAACAGTCCAGTGCTCATCCTACAGTGCCATACTAGGACTCTACATTTGCAATTAGTGGTTCCTTAATTTGATTCAATTAACAAATACACACCATTATTTATCAGTGTTGGAAACCACTGTAGCTTCCTCTGACTTAAGTTGTGTGTAATATCTAGAGAAGTGGATTGATTCACGTACTAACTTGTTGTTATTGTAAAGTGCCATCAAGTCAGTGCCAACTCAGAGTGACCATGCATAGGGTTTCCAAAGAGTGGCTGATAAGTTTGAACTACAAACCTTGTGGTTAGCAATCCAGTGCTTATTCTATACTGTCACACCAGGACTTCATATGTATTAACTTAGTAAGGGAAAATACTAAAGAAAGTGTCTCCCCAAGTTTAGTGAGCAAGAGAATTGTCTGGGTGAGAGCTGAAACATGCTGGTTCCTAGTCCTCACCCATGGAAACTCTGTATTCATTGGGTCTGGAATGAAACCCAATGATCTGGGTGAATGTGCCACATGCCAGGCACACCGACGTCTACTAGTTATTGACCTCCTGACTTCCTGCAGAATATCTGCTCCACTTCTAGTTTTATTTTTTTGACTGTGGCTAGTTGCACTCTTAAGTCCTGGTTTGGCATTGTAGGATAAGCACTGGACTGCTAATTACAAGGTCAGTGGTTTAAACCTACCAGTGACTCCTAGTAAACTCTATACAGGGTTTCCTGATAGCTGAGTCGGAACAGAATTCACGGCAAGTAACAACAATAAGTTGTGCACATAGAAGTTCATGGGTGGTATGAATGGTTAACATGCTCAGCTACTAATCAAAGGTTGGAAGTTCAAGTCCACTCGGAGGTGCCTTGGAAGAAAGACCTGGGGATCTAATTCCAAAAACCAGCCATTGGAAACGATAGAGGGCACAGTTCTACTCTGACACACCTAGGGTCACTATTAGTTGGAGTTGACTCAATTTAAGTTTTTAGTGGCATTCATGTCTTTTATATCATTTCACAATTGACCAACCATTGAATTCAATTCCATTCTCACTGATTTTTGAAGTAAGGATTATGTGATCTTCACATGCTTTAAGCAAACCTATTCTTCTTCTTCAACTCTGCTCCCCAAGTCTGATTGTGGCAGCCCATCTTTCAAGACTTCTCAGGTTTTAGTGCTACTTACGGCTTACAAAGGATGCAGAGAAGCCCTGAGCTGGATCGCCCTGAGCCTGGAACACAGCAGTGAATGTATTTCTCGGTGTGATGATGGGACCGGGAGCCACGTTCCCACAGCTTGTGGCTAAAAGAGCTTTGTCAATCTCCTCGGTTCCTGCCCATACCTGGCAAAGTCATAGACATGTTTTAATGCTTCCAGTACCACCCTGTCAATATCTTAATTTGCTTAGGCTTGAAAATAATGGTACTTGGGTGTATGTAGAACTAAGTGTAACAGTAAATAATACACATAAAAATCCTTAGTATATTCTGAGAATATTTTTAAAGCTGCTATGTTTTATAGCTTATCCTATTCTAGACTTTTCCAAGGAGGTTGTGTCCATTTTTATGTAGCTGGGCACTCGTTCTTTTCAATCACTATTTGCACTGTTCAGTTTCCTCTTCATTTTTGCTAGTTGACATGATCTAGCTGAGCTTTCTAGACACTGAGGGAGACACAAAGGCCACGCACGCTGCTACGGCACTTACCATATGTCTTGCAGGGAGGGCAAATTGCTTTCAGAGTTCACTTCTGGTTATCTTTTGTACCATTTCAAGGGTTTGTAATTGTGTTTATCTGGGAGGAATGGGAACCTAATCATCCAATGCAATCTTGTCTAGAACACAAGTCTGTATTCAAGCCATTTTTCAAATTCAATTTTTGTCTAAGTGGAGGACCTGCAGGGCTTTAGTAAAATCTAAAAATCTGACATTGACTGATTCCATTGAAGCGAGTTCATTTGCTTCATAGAAAAAGCAGTTACTAAGAGCGTGTATTAAAGTGCTTTATGAAACACATATTGTAAATAGATGTGGCATTTCCCTTTAAATAGCAAGTATGAGTCAATGAGGTCTAAAACATAATTCAAGAGATGGTATAAAATAGTAATAACATCAATGACCACTATGTAGGTAAAGGCCACTGCCATTCATTAGATGGTTTTATTCTGTGAGTATTGAGCACTTTGGGTGTTATTATATTGCTTTCCCTCTCATCCTTAAAATGATCCTGCTATAGTAGGAATTATTGTCTCCATTTTGGAGCTAACTAACTGGAGGTCTAACTACTTAGTTAACCTGCTCCAGAAGAAGTAGGGGGTAAAGTGGGAGAGATGTGAGGCCTGAAGCCCATTCTGTGTGTCTTGAAAGGGTGTAGCCTATTAGAGATATAACACAGAAGATAAAAAAGTATGAGATGTATGAAATGACCTTTATCATTCAATCAGCAAAGTGATGATGTGTCAGTGTTACATGAGCAGTATAGCTTCAGAGAGAGAGAACCTTGTTTGGCCCATTGCCATAATTTTCACAGGAGTCTTTTGTATCTTTTCAGCTTGTGGACTCTTAAGGCCCAAAGTTAGAGCTGGTACTAGCTACATCGCCAATCTTTTGTAAGTTTTATAGAATATTTTAAACTTTGCCTGTGAAGTTGCCTTAGAGCCCAAAGAGCATTGATCCTTGAAGATCTATTTAAAAATTTTTTAAATAAAATAAAGGAAGAAACAGCAACCAAACACCTGGTCTACTCTGTAGTTCCCACTGAAAGGAAGTCAACCCTAACTTTCAGGAGAGTTTAATAAGGTTAGAGAACAATCTCCTTAGTTAAGTGACTTTGCCTATGGACTGTTGTTGTTAAGTGCAGTCAAGTCAGTTCTGACTCATAGTGAACATATATAGGGTTTCTGAGGAACAACTGGTGGGTTTGAATTTCAGAGCTTCTGGTTAGTGGTCCAGTGCTTATCCAATAGCACCACAAAAGTCAGAAAATATACCGACAAGAATGTGGATTCTGGCTCCTATTTTAACCCTTAACATTCTAGTTTTCTCACTTCTTCATTCAAGAAACCCAAACAGCACAATTGTCCTTTTGTAATTTTGAGAGGTAGTGAGTCATTTCTAGACTAAACGTTCATGTTTATGAAATCAGTTCAGCTCCAGTTAAATAAACAAGAATACTAACCTTCACAAAGCTGTTCTGACACTGTCCTGCACCACTGGGGATTAGGAAGTTATTGTCAAAGCTGATCTCCAAGTGTTTACTTTCATGAGTAATGACTGTCCACGAACATCTGCTGTTCTCGGGGAAATTCTGAGGCCAGTGAGGGGATCGGATTGTACCATTGTCTGAGTGAAGTATTCCACCACAGCCTGAAAAATTGTCATAAAAGCATCTCATTAATTTTTAAAATGGAGAATAACTATTTTTAAAACACATGACTTCTAGGGATGGAACATTTCTTCCTTGCAGTTTGATTCTAGTTTCTCTTCCTGACACGTGTGTCGTTGGTCTTAGGGAAAGTGCACAGCAAAAACTTTCACTAAATGAAGCAAGGGGAAACTTCAGCTGTTGTAGTTTTGTTACACCTCAAATGACACCACTAAATCTTACAATAAAGAGGACAGATTTTTATTGTCTTCTAACAATGCCAAATATTTTACTTTCCTTGAGGTTACATAGTATTTATAGGATGGCAAGGCCAAATTCCATATTCCATATTTTTTTACTAAATAGAAGCACATGAGAATACAACTGTATACCTATTTATCATTTTACTATAATATACTTGGCTAGAGAATATGATTTTGTAGGGGGAGAAATTCTTCCATTAAGCAATTTAGTTCATTCATATTGATATTAATGGGTGGGAAGAAATAACTTGGATAGAAAAAAAGAGAAAAATCTAGAATTAGTTATAATATTAAAATGTGTATCTAAAGATGACAAAGAAATATGTGAACTCAAAATAAAACAAAAGAACTAAAAAGAAACCCCCAAAATGAAACTAAACAAGCAAACAACAACAACAAAAGACAAAGTTAAAGTAAAGGACATTTGTTGAATCTCTTAATTTTCAATCTTTGGAAAATGGGTGGTTCATGTAAAGATCCCCTATGACTTCAATAGCAGCCATTATTTTAATGAGGGAAAGTTTGACTCATTCTGCAGAGATCTTTATAATAAATCCAATTCTAATACTAAGAATTACTATTGGAAGGCTTTCCGGAGATCCTGGGCCAAGTGTTCACTACAAATCCTTCTGTTTTCTGGGACCTCTCATGAATTTTACACTTTATATGCACAAAGCTACTGTTTTCAATCAAGTCTATGGTATTTTGTTTCAGTGCCTGTTTTATAGGCAGAGTATTCATTCTAATATACAAAATCTGATCTCATCATTTTCCTGCTCAAAACTCTTCAATGACTCCCCATTCATTATTCAAGGGGTAACGAATAAACCAAGGCTCTTCCTAATGTGGACAATTTACTCTCCTGCCTTCAGCCCGCTACCTTCTGCCTCTGAGCTCCGTATTTTTTAAACTGCTTCAGATTCCAATACGATCTTCTACTACTTATGATTCCTTGGTTACATCATGTTCTTTCTTCTGCAGAGGTGGCATGGTGAAGTGTTAATTAAGGTCAATGTTTATGTGTTTTCTTGCCTCTGCTTAAATCCTGACTCTACCATCTAGGTGACCTGAGCAGATTATCAACATACCTATCTTCAGTTTCTGCCCATGCCAAATGGAGGAAATACGTACTGACGTTATGTCTTCCTTACAGTTTGCTCTAAGAGATGATAATTGAGCCTGGCAGAGTAAGTACTTAATGTATATTCGTTGAATTAATAAATTTAAAATACATGCCATTAAAAAAGATGAGTTCAGAGAACGTTTCTTTTACCTAAAGTTTGTGTGATCCATGTAGCATAAAATCCTCTATGTTGCTGTGAAAGGTCTGAGTTAAAAATCACCACCAGCTGGTTGGAGCCAGACTGGATTGTCCTGGGGTTTGAACTTCCACAATACCGTCCTATTATAGGTGACCCAGGAGAGCCACCATTCCTGATGGTGACTGAATCCCAAGCACAAGTTCTATGCAGTTCAATATCAAAGTCACTAAATGTAAGCTGGAGGAGGAAAGAAGAAAAAAAAAAAATAGTGAGACACTCCAAGTTGTAAATGAACTTATTTATGTTGAGGATGCAGTCCTTACAAATCTGTTTTCTTTTAAATTTATATACATTTTTTCTGTTATTTAATTCTTACATCCTTTCCCTTGTTCTTTTCTGGTGGAAGATTCTCTTAAAAGTTTTGAGATGGCAAATTTCTCCAGGAACAGAAGTCATTGAAGTCATCGATACCCCTGCAACTCACAGTAAGAACAAGAAGACACACCTCTCTCCTGAATGTGGATTTCTCTTCTATGTATGGCTTCTTCTATGCTTGAAATAGAGAGTTCAGCCATCACTAAATGGAGACTTGTAGACACTAAGGCATTTATTCTAATGAGATAATTTTACAGGGATGATGTTTTCTGACTGAATAATCAAAGCCTACTGTAACTACCTATTTATTAAAGCAATGTGATATTGTCTTGAAAATAGTTTATCCAATCATTAAAACTCACAGTGATGGTGTGGCCTTGTGGGGCTTCCAGCAGCCAAGAACAGTGGGTCAAGTTGTCATATGAGGCTGGATAGTTAGGACTTAGAATCACTCCACTCTCACCTATCTGTATCCCGCCACAGTCTGAAAATTAAATGTGTAACCCTCTAAGTAAAATAAAAGGAAAAAACACCTGCAAAGTCAAAGTACATACTATAAAATAAAAATAAATGAACACATGAAATTGTATAAAAGCAAAATTGGGTGGAAGGTTAGATTAAACAGAATATCTTATAGCTTCTACATAGCAAAGATATCCTTAAGTTTGATACAAAGAAGGAAGATAATCTGTATCATAAATGAAGAATTAGATATAAGAATGTTGTTGCTACTAAGTGCTGTTGAGTCGGTTCCAACTCATAGTGACCCTGTGAAGGGTTTCTGTGGAGTGGCTGGTGAGCTTGAACTGCCAACTTTGCAGTTCAAACCAACTTTGCAGTCCAACGCTTTAACTGCAGCACCACACCAGGACTCCAGAAATAAGTATGTTGTTGTTGTTGGTAAGTGCTGTCGAGTCGGTTCCGACCCATAGCTGACAATAAATGCAGCTGTTGCTGTTAAATGCTGTTGAATTGGTTCTGACCCACAGTGACCCTGTATAGGGTTTCTGAGGAGCGAATGGTAGATTTGAACTGCTGACCTTGCAGTTCAAACCGACCTTATGGTTGAGTGCTTATCCTGCAAAAGAGTAAAGAACTGTTTTCGTGAAAGGAACTGGGTAGTTGGAAAAAATAGTTTGAAAAATATGATCAGTATAATAACGATCAACTTTGCTTAATATTAAGCACATGTCATTTATCAAATTATACCTTAGCATACAAGTTGAAAAACAGACATATTTCTGAAATATGATATGACCAGATGTTTAATACAAATAGTACTGTTTGCTGAGACCTGAGTATTTTCTTTGGAGCTGATAAATAAGTAACTGTCAAGAAGGTTGACCTTTTCCCCTCCTCTGAACAACCCTTTAGGTGCATGGATATCCATGCGCCTACAGGGAAGTCCAGTTAATACCACTATTATTCAAATTTATGCACCAAACACTAAAGCCAGTAAGGACGAAATAGAAGAATTCTACCAACTTCTTCAATTTGAAATTGATCAAATATGCAATCAAGATGTATTGATCATTACTGGTGATTGGAATGCAAAGGTTGAGATCAAAGAGGAAGGATCAGTAGTTGGAAAATATGGCCTTGGTGATAG
>NW_006408724.1:4930512-4953166 GCF_000296735.1 Chrysochloris asiatica
AACAAAAAAACAAAACAAAAATCCTCACCACTAGACCAATAAACAACATTCTCATCAATGGAGAAAAGAGTGAAGTTGTCAAGGACTTCATTCTTCTTGGATCAACTATCAACACTCATGGAAGCAGCAGTCAAGTGATCAAATGACATACTGCATTAGGCAAATCTGCTGCACAAGACCTTTTTAAAGTGTTGAAGAGCAAAGATGTCAGCTTGAGGACTAAGGGGCACCTGACCCAAGCCATGGTGTTTTCAATAACCTCATATGCATGGGAAAGCTTGACAGTGAATAAGGAAGACCTTAGAAGAATTGATGTCTTTGAGTTACGGTGTTGGAGGAGAATATTGAAAGTGCCATGGGCTGCCAAAAGAACCAACAGTCCGTTTTGGAAGAGGAGTGCTCCTTAGAGGCCAAGATGGTCAAATGTCATCTCTCATACTTTGGACATATTGTCAGGAGGGACCAGTCTCTGGAGAAGGATATCATGTTTGTTAAGGTGGAGGGTCAGAGGAAAAGAGGAAGACCTCCAACGAGATGGATTGGCAAAGTGGCAGCATCAATGGACTCAAGCGTGGCCAACAGTAGTGAGGTTGGCCCAGAGTCGGGTAGTGTTTCATTTTTTTGTGTATAAGGTCGCTATGGGTCAGTACTGACTCAATGGCACCTAACAACCACAACAACAAAGCAACCCTTTGGTTAAAACACAAAAAAATGTCAGGCAATAAATATTATACCAAAAACCTGTGCTACTATATATCACCACATTCAATGGACAGAAAATGGAATCTTTAAAATTCATAAGCAGTAAAACCCAAACCTATGGCTGTCAAGTCAAGTCTAGCTTGCAGTGACCATATAGTTACCCTATGGGACATAGCAGAACTGTACTATAGTGTTTCTAAGGCTGTAATCTTTAAGAAAGTTGGAAGCCACATCTTTCTCCAATGAAGCACCTGGTGGGTTCCAACTGCCAACCTTCGGTTACCGACACTTACCCACTGTGCCACCAGGGCTCCTTTCATGAGCAATTTGTTGCTGTTGTTAAGCGCTGTCAAGTCGGCTCTGAGTCACAGCAACCCTGTACAGGGTCTATGAGGAGCGGCTGGTGGGTGTGAACCAACAACCTTGTGGTTTGCAGACCAGTGCATCTCCTACAGCACCATACCTGGAATCCTCATAAGTAATATGTGAACTCAAATTTAGAGTGAAAGTCTCATACTAAAAGTGTAGCAGTCAGAGAGGATAGAGAACCATGATAAGAGCTCTGGTAGCGTAGTGGTTACGAATCGGGCTGCGAACCTTAAGGCCAACAGTTCGAAACTACCAGCTGCTCCACGGGAGAAAGATGAGGCGTTCTGCTCCCGTAAAGATTTACAGCCTTGGAAACCCTGTACAGGGTCGCTATGGGTCACTTAATAACAACAACAAAAGCAATGAGCCTCAAGGTTGGGCTTTGAGGTGTTAATGACCTCAAGGGAAGAGAAGATATGGCTTTGGACCTTCACAAAGGAAACTAGAACTGTGATTCTACATAATGTTGGGAATCAAAAACGACTGTTACATAAGTAAAAAGGAACTGAAATGCTCCTCTAATGCAGAGAAGCAGCAGAGACCAGTGCTGCCTTACTTGGGTTGAAATTCAAGCTGTAAGTTATGAATGTTACAGATGTAAATCCAACATAAAACATTAGCAAACAGTATCCAATAAAATGAATAGACATCTATTGTGACCAGGAAGGATTTATCCTGAAAACAACAAGAGAAATTTCTTTTAATATAATTTAAATCCTTAATATATCAAAGTAGGTATATTTGAGGGGTATTTGATGAGGATATTTAATTGAAAACCTAAAAGCAATGAATATAGTTAACAATACACTCCTATAAGGTCAGAAAGATGCTATCATTCTTTCTGTTCAATATTACAGCGATGGACTTTACCAGTGAAACAAGACAAGAGAAATAAATTATTGGGATTGAAAGACATAAGGTGCTATCATTCATATCTTCCACAAATACAGAAAAACCTGAGGGGATCTATAGACAAAATGTTAAGACTAACAAGTGTAGCAAGTTCTCTGGATGAAAAAAATCAATAAAAATAAAATAATTCCTAGATATCACCAACAATCAATTAGAAAATGTACTTTAGAAAATCTCATTGACACAGGCAACAAAACTAATGGCAACCTAAATATAAACCTAACAAAAGATATGTAAGATCATTATGGAAAAATAATGATAAAACTTGATTGAGATTTCTTTATCATTCACTTTATTACTAGTGTTTGTGAGAGCTTAGCTATAAATCTTACCTGTAAAGGAATACTCCGCATGGAAGCCAACATGTTCTATATGCTGATTGGTGACAAAGTGTATCCAGACCTGAGGGTAAGGTATGACCAATGGCATTGTAGGTTTTGAAGGGCCACAAAGTCTCCATATCAGAGGTCCATTAGCATCTCCTATACAAAATAGCATAATAGCAAGTGCTAATATTATATAGCTTTTGAAAGAAATTGTTCGTATTATTTACTAAGCAGTCCAGTGCTTATCCTACAGCACCACACCAGGACTCCATTACTGACCTTACAAAAACAATGAAGTATAGTATTTGAACTGTCTCTAAGACTGAGAACATAAAGCCAAGACTGCATTTAACTGATTGGAATTTGAGACACAACGCTTCTGCTTGATTCTATACGACAGTGGTTTTGAAACAGGTGAACACAATTAGGGTTTATCAGAACCATCTGGAGAACATTTTCAAACTTCAACATCCATTCCCTCCATTTTGTCTAGACTCATGTACTTCAGCAAGCTACGGTAATGCTCTTGCTGAGGCGCTTGGTCTATGACCACACCTTTTATCAAATCTCCTTGATTCTCAAAGGCAGTCAGCACTGATTTCTATAGCTGCCCTGGAACAGCCTCACCAACTAGATACATTCAGTTCTGAGGCTTTCACTCTCCTGTTCTTTAAATGTTGGCAAAACATGAAACTCATTGAACCTTTTTCAGTACAGGTGATATTATTTCCCTCTCTATTTATTTACAGTGTGTCAAAGTAATGGTGGGTGCAATGTCACAGATAACCTAAGCCTTGACTGTAGGAAAACACTCAAATGGATTCATTATTCATGAACATGGATTTTTACAAATTCTTAGGAGAATTATGGTTTACCAAGTATATCTAAATAATTTTCTATCATAAAAACTTGACTGCTTTTAGGATAATTCTCCAAATACCTTCCATGTGCTTCTCCATATGGTATACTGCAAAACTTCCTTAAATTTCTAAGGTCTTTTTGTGAATCCTGTAAGCACAAGGAAACTGCTGATATATCCTGACTATGCTAAGTTCCAGTCCTCTAATAAAGGGTTTGAATAGAAGATGGTTGAAGGGTACCACCTGTACTCATTACGAGGGCAGAGAGGCAAATGGGAAACTCTTATGGGTAAATCTCACGTACTATGAAACCCATCCTTTGAGACAAAGGACCTAGTTGTAAATGGATCTGTCACAGATACATGTTTTCCTCATCTGGGCACAGAATTACAACTTTATTTGCTCTTTAGGATCTTATGCATTTGTATTACAGCTATTTGACTTCCTTCCTTGTTGACTGTTTACAGGCATAAGAAGAATGTTGTAGGGAAACTGAAGAAATTGTTCCTTGATTGAACTCACCCGCACGAAACTCAAGGGCATCAAATTGGCAGTCTTGGTGACTTTCTAGATGAAAATTCTCAAAATAAATGTAAATGGATGAATTTCCCTGGTTTGGATTACTGAGACTCCATTCACAGTTTAGGTTACTTGCATAGTTTCTAAATCCATTATAGCCAGGAGATGTAAAGTTTCCTTGAGGGAAATTTGTAAGAGACCCGCCGCACACTAAAAAAACAAAAGATAACAGAAGACAGTAAGATTCATGCCATCCAGAACAGAAGATATAGACAATGCAATAACAGTAAAGACAATAAAACTACCAACATAAGTCCTGGTGTGGCGCTGTGGGCTAATGCGTCAGACTGCAAAGTCTTTTGAACTACAAGGTTGGTGGTTCAAGCTCACCAGTGGCTCCTCGGAAATGCTACACAGGGTCGCTATGGGTCAGAATTGACTTGACGGCACTTCACAACAACAACAACCAACAAAATTGGTTGGGTATGTTTGTCTAGATGAAGCCAGTCTTGTGGCTAAAGGGTTGGCTAATGTATATAAACTTTGGAAAACATTTCTGTGGGTTTATAAAGGAAAGATATACAAAAATGAACAACTTCTTTAGTCTCCTAAAAGTGTAGATAAGGTGGGTGGATTTTATGTGTCAATACTTCCTAATTTGTGCCTGTCATTCATGGATATTTAATTTAGAGAAACATTCAAATATAATGGCTGCAGATCTTTAGGCTTCCGGTTAGAAAATTTCCACTCCACCCAAGAATTTAATTGAATTAAACAGAATATGATCACATTAGAATACCAATTAATTTGCTCTTTTACCAAGGGAACAAATGTTTGTTTTATTAATGAAGTAACTTAAATTTTAAAAACTATTCCTTAATTTAAAAACCATTAGGTAATAGCACCAATTCAGAAAGTAAAGGGTATTTACAGTCAGAGGCCATTTGTTGCTGTTGTTGTTGCCAAGAGCTGTCAAGTTGGTCCCAACTCATAGCAACCCTGTATAGGGTTTCCAAGGAGTGGCTGGTGGGCTTGAACCACCGATCTTGAGATTCAAACTGACTTTGCACTCCAGCGCATTACTACACCTGCAGTACCACACCAGGACTCCAAATATTTACATAGAAAGTAGTAAAAGAGTATTTTGATTTTATGGTGCTCAAAATGTTTATGGACAAATTTTACTTACTAAACTTTAAAACAACTACCTGTTCATTACTATTTATTATACATTTACATGGTCCAGAAATTAAGCGGGGGGAAAAGTACATCTATAGGTAGAGAATTCAATTCTGGGTTGACAATTATGTTTTTCTCAACTAGCTGCTCTACAATTCTCTATGTTATTGTTGTTAAGTGCCATCGAGTTGGTTCTGACCCATAGCGACCCTGAACAGTGTTTCCGAGGCTATAAATCTTTACAGGAGCAGAAAGTCTCATCTATCTCCCGTGGAACAGCTGGTAGTTTCAAACTGTTGACCTTGCGGTTCGCAGCCTGATTCGTAACCACATTTCTCTATACCACATGTGAAATCCCTTCCCCCACTGATTTCATAGCGGTAGATGACCAACGAACCAATGAAATCTGTCTCTCTGATTAAGTAGATGACCAACAAACGAATGAAATCTGTCTCTCTGATTAAAACAGTTATTCCCTATGAGTAAGTTGTCCTTGAAGAGGTACACAGTCTTTTTCAGCACAAAGAAATCCACCTGGAACTGACGACCAGCCAACTACAATGGTGGCACTATGGAACTGAGCTGGGAAGCTCATCCAATAGCATTTTTAACGTTTCAAATACACAAAAGCAGTTTTCTTTTTGAAATTCTCAATTGTTTTCTGACTGGACTGTGTTTTCCATCTGGTTACATATATTTATTTTATTCAGAGTATACCAGATGTAATGTTTATCACTAAAAGGGAAATAAAGAGGTTCTGGTGGTGTGGTCAGTCATTGCGGGACACCTTTAGTGCATCAGATTACATAAGGTGGATTTATAACCTCCTCCCTTACCTGCATCTTCACTGGATGTATAGGAAGCAATGAAGCCCCCATATGGCCTGGATCCATCAGTGAAAAAAATGACTTTCATTGTATTTCCTGAAGATTTGATCTGGTCACTTACATTCACACTACTACACAGTTCCTCTAATTGGGGTGAATTATTTCTAATGCCATTGATTACCTGTTGAGAAAATAGTTTAACCTTTAGACACACAGTCTTATTGAATATTTCCTAACAGGTGATATTCAAAGCTCAGACCCACTTCTTTCTAAGGAAACCTTGAGTTAAAATGAATTGCTTAACAATATATGCTTCTATCCCAGGGCTGCAAGCCATAGAAGTTTCTCTGCGCATATCTTGTGGCCTCTGGGTCATTTCACTAAAGTAAAAGTATTCCAGTAATGTCCACCTGCCAAGCAGTGACAAATGAAAAACTGCTGTACACTTTGCAACTGGAAACCGTGTTCTAAATGTAAAGCAGATCTTCCAGTATGCATACATTTTCATTCCCAGAGTCTACTGATGGGCAGTTTTTTATTAACATTGCATTAGGACCTTTGCTATTTAGAAAGAGGTTTAAATACTGATCTCTGATCATTTAAAATATATAATAATTCAAGTATCCAAAATAGTTTGAAAAGTCATTCAAAAGTCAATCTCATTATAGATAGAATAGTTCTTCCCTAATTATGGATTTAAAACAATTTTCTTCCCAATTTGATTATTTTTTAAAAATGAACTAGAATACTGTTGATTTCAAAACAACAGTAATTAATTATGCACACCATTGTAATAACTGGCAAAGTGTTATTCTACTATTGTATACAACCAAGGTGAATTTCAACATGCCTGATTTCTACAGGATTAAAAAAAAAAAAAATCCAGAAGTAACTAAATTATTGATTGATGGATGCTTCTGTTTCTAAAAAGGATTTGAATGTCTCATGATTGGAGATAATCACTTAGACTATGCCACAAACAGCTCTGCAGAAGGGGGATGGAGTAAATAATTAAAGGTATCCCCTTCTATCATTTACTATAATTAGTCATTAATTTAGCCATGTGGGGACTTCTGGTTTAAAGTGTTTCCCAGCTCTTGGCCCCAGGCACAGCATTTCCTGTCCTGTACAGAGTACTGACAAGATGCTAGACTGTGCTAACCACCCCACTCAGACTATTTTATCTATCAGCACAATCCTCTCGGGTATATAAGATTATTCTTGTTTTCCAGACACAGACACTAGCATTCACTAAAACTCTTTTTTACAATTTTTTTTTGTAACCAATTTCCATAAATTCACAGAGTTAGTAATAGAAATGATATTTAAACCATCCTGCTGATTCGAATCCATGAAACAATGCAAAAAAGGATCAGAAAATGATAAATATTTCAATGAAACTCAAAATAGGAATGGGCAATACATTGCCAGGTTGAGAAGGGTTATTAGTAACTAGAAGGCTAATGGAACATAGTGGGAATCATGATCAATGGCCCTTATCCCTGTTCTTAGATCTGCCTCCGCTTACAGTAACAAGGACTGAAAATTGTGCAGTCATTCATTTGCCACCTGGAATTCTACTTTCAGAAGTAATCAGAGTTTTATTCGTACTCTCATCATCCACTCCCTTTTGTATTCAAAAAAATACAACTTCCAGCAAACAAGAGGTTAGAAAGTGAGTATATAAAACTCAGTCCTAACCCATTGCCTTCTGGATGATTCGAATTCAAAACTACTTCATAGGACAGAGTAGAACTGCTCCTTCGGGTTTATGAGACTGTAGATCTTCACTGGATCAGACAGTATTATCTTTCTCCCTTGGAAGACAAGTGGCTTTGAACCACCAACCTTGCAGTTAAGCAGTCCAATACTTAAAACCCACTGTGCCAGCAGAATGACTTTGAGACTAGGTATAAGCTCTAAAATTTGTGATGAGCAGTAACAAAATCAGACATAGGTCTTATTGTAGTGCACGCTGAGTGGTATCGTTTTTCATCTTCTCCATCTGTGCAGTTAACGAGTTAGACAGCTGGGTTTGAAGGAATTTTATGATCAGTCCAGCTGAATAAGGAATTAGACTACAAGTAGTGCATTTACAGCTGCCCTAGCTCCATTTGTAGATACTAGGAAGTTTTCGTATACTTCTTTGTTCATTAGTTAAAAGTTCTCAAGTTGAGAATGGGCAAAGAGCAATCCACATACCCTTGTTTGGAACCAAGTTAAAAGGAAACAAAACTATCTTTGCACCTATGAAGACATATTTCAGAGAAAATATATTCAAGAGGGAATGAAACTAACTTTGAACCTATGAAAATATATTTCAGATAATGTGGACATAATCTTGAAGAAAATAATTCTGAAACTAATTCCTTACTGTAGTTATTGATCCTCTGCCCTCAAAAAAGGACTGTTGACATGACATTTGTAGGGTCCCCAATTAAATGTTCCAGACCCAATTCAGTCACCACTTATAAGACCTGCAGGTTGATATGGCCAGTCTTGCATATGAAGCTGCAAGTCAATGTTTCAGTATTTCATTCTTAAGGATGAATGACTGCCCTAGGAATTCAGGGAAATGTGTAATGGAAAAGGCAGAGACCAGAGTAAATAACTAGAAAACAGGAATCTGAAAAAAACTGAGCACAACAGAAGTAACATAAAACTTCAAAGTTATAATTAATATGGAGTACTGGTGTGGCACTGTAGGTTAAGCACTGGACTGCTAACCACAAAGTCAGTGGTTCAAATCCACCAGCCACTCCTCGGAATTCTATACAGGGTTGCTATGAATTGGAAACTAGCACTTACCAACAACAACATGATTAGTATATTCAAAGATATACCCATAAAATATTCATAAATGTTATATGGGTAGAATATTTACAGAATGAGAGAGTTCTTGGAAACTAAAAATAGAATCATTAAAAAAAAATAAGAGAAATCATAAGATAAATTTTAAATCTCTCAAAGGAAAAAGATAATATAAACAGGAAAAAAGCACGAAAATCTGAGGATCAAAAGAGGATCTCTAATATTCCATCAAAAGGGATTTCAGGGAGAGAATATGAGGGAGGATATTATGAAACCATAAGAGAAGAAAATATCTCAGATTTAAGGAGGTGAGATTCCCAATTGAATGCACTGCATGGTACCTAGGACAATGGATGAAATAGATCCTTGAGACACTTTAGAGTGAGTGTCAGTGATAATAACATGATCCTAAATCTTGCAGAGTAAGACACACTCATGACAAATGACAAGGAATAGAGCAACACTGGAGATTGAGAAAATAATGTCTTAAAAATTCACAGGCATAAACCTGGTGTGGCACTGTGAGTTAATGTGCTGGACTGGCGAGTTGGTTTGAACCCCAGGGCCAGCAGTTCAAGCTCACCGGCTGCTCCTCAGAAACCCTATATAAGTCGCTATGGGTCAGAACCGACTCAAGGGCACGTAACAACAACAATAAAAACAATGTGTTTATCTTAGACCTGTATGTGAAGTCAAAATACCAACAAAGAATGAGGGTAAAAAAATACCAATTTCCAATACACATAATTCTCAAACAAATCTCCACCTTTTTAAGGGAGCTTCAAGAGCGTAAGCCTTACCAAGAAAAAGAAATTCATCAAGAATGGCATCAGAAAGCCAAGAATCCAGCCCAGAGGAGGGATGAAAGGAGTTCCAGACTTGCTGGTGAAGGGAAATCCTGAACTGGCAGCTGACATTCGCTTGGAGCTGATGGACACAGACTCAAGGAACGGTACTGCTAAAGAAAATAAACGGAACTAATAGGTGGGCGTGATTATACAAGGTGACGCTGTATGCCTTGGGTGGAAAGTGTGAGGAAGAACTAGTGATAAATGCATAGGAAATTAAGAACATGTGAAAATGACATAATTATTATTTCTTGGTAAAACAACAGCAAATGTTGCCATATACTACTATAGGGTGTTACTGAATTCACTGTGATGAATATTTAGAAAATCAGTGATGTAAACACTAAATAACAATTTAAACTAAGTAGTGGTGTAAGTATTAGTGAAGAAGTTGGGGGAAGGGGTAAACGATGATTATCCCTGTGTGCATTTGTGGTGTTGTAGAGGTGATTCAGAGCTCAATCCTCATGTCCCATTGTTGTTGTTAAGTGCCATTTAGTGGGTTCCAATCCATAGCAACCCTGTATAGGGTTTCCAAGGTGCAGCTGGTGAGCTTGAACCTCTGGCCTGGTGGCTCAAACAGACTTTGCAGTCTAGCGCATTAACCCACAGCACCACACTATGTCCCATCCCAGCGGGATGTCAATGGATAATGTCTTGAAGTCAAAAACCAAGATTATTATTTTGAAATAATGACAAATATCAGGAAAAAGAGCTAAAAGAGTCAGAAATGAATGTTTTTGACATCTAGGATTCAATGATGGAGAAAGGATAGGTAAGTCAGAATTCTGATTTTGTTGTTGCTACTGTGTTTAATTTTATTATTTGACTTCTAAAACTATGTATATTTCATATTCTCTTTCCTGTAGAACATGTGACTTCACTACTAAAATTCCTACTAATCAGTATATTCAATATGAACTAAATTATGTAAGCAATGTCAAAGATATAAAACAACTGTTAGTATCTACATCAAAATTTCAGTAAAATTATATAGAATTCCAAGTTCTTTTTTTATTTTCTGAATTTTCCAAATAGTGTTCAGTGAACATTCATTATATTTCTTATGAAAAAAACAGACTGAGTATATAAATGCATTTATACCACATGATTACAGCTACATAAAAGTATGCATGTCAAGAAAAGGTATCAAAATATCCATTTTATAGTGGGAGTAATTAGTTTCTTTATATACTTCCTCTTTGACTATGTATTTCATTCAATAATATGTATTTTAAAAGTTCCTTTAAAATAAACAAGTTTAGTACAAGGTATCCTGACTCTCAAATAAAATATACAAGTTTCCAATATCTGATCAAAGACAACATGTGTGCATGTGTGTATTAACAGTATACTTTCACAATTATGGAGCTCATATTCTTTCTTTGGGTAAGAGAAGCCAAGAAGGTTAAGGGCACGTCTCACTTTATTTGAGGTTGAAAGTATCGAAGGCAGGCAGCCAAGGTCTCCCATGACCTCAGGACCTCTGACAGAGAATGAAAACTAAGTAACAGAACTATCCATTTGTTTAAAACTTTTGATGGTGACTTGTACATGACTCTGGTTCCATTCAGCTATGCAATGCCCGTTGGTTTTGCTTTTCTATGTCTGTCTCATTTTAGCATGTGCAATGTCATTCAGTCTTAAAATTTATCCTAGCTATGACCTTGATGTATATAAATAACAATTGGTAAGAGTTATTAAAACTGCTTTGAAAATTATTTAAGCAGTTTATTGTAATTTTTGTTCTATCTAAACAACCTAGAATTTGTCTGAAACATAGATGCATGAATGGGAACATTCCTGATCCAGTTTTCTGACTATGATTTACGGGTCAATAAACTCCATAAACAACGGATATAATTCTTCTGACTGAACAGAATACTTACTGTCACACGCTCATTGTTACAGGATGGATGAGCTTCCAGTCTCAGGTTGTTAAAAGTAAGAGTGATCTGCCTTCCTTCCTGCACAGTGATTCTCCACTCACAGATCCGGCTGTGAGGATTTGGGTTCGGATAATTGGGAGAAGCAAATGTTCCAGTAGGACCCTGTAGTTCCCCACCACACTCTGAAGGAGAAAAAAAAAAAAAAAAATCATGAAAATTTCCAACCAAACCAAAATGACCCCATGCATAAATAATGTCCTCAAAATTAAAGTTTTGTGTTTTTATCCTGCTAGACAAAATCATTGCCCTTCTTTATTTGCTACCTGAGGACATTTAGAGAATATCTGTATTCACTTCTAGCTCTATTAATACTTAATCTTTGCTCCCATGGATGATAGCTGCTGGCAACATTCTAATTATCATCATATTCTAAGAAATATGAAAGTTCAACCTTAATTGCCAGAGGAAAAAACCAAAAGGCTAAAATAATTACCTGTTTTTTTCCTAACAAAATACTTATTTCAGCTAAATTTGCCAGGGCATTTGGACTGCAAATTCTGAAAGTATATAGGGCCAGTTGATTGGCTTTCCTAAGAGCGGTATTGTCAAATAACTCCATTCCCTCATTATATACCTCGTGGCACTGGTTACATTCCTTTGATTATAACTTATTATAGTAATTTTTCATTCACTGGTGTGACAAATTGAATAATGCCTGCCTTTCCACTAAACAATGTTTGGTTTTTCTAACTGTTATTGTAACACTGGTGCCTGGCAGAATATCTATCTAATATAAGTGCTCAGTAATATATTATTCTATATTATTTTGAGTGAATCAATGAACTTACCTTCTATGCTAGATTCAAACCTCAATCTGAATCCTGAGGCAGTAACTGAGCCATCTGTGACAAACCTGACCAAAGCAACATTGCCAGAAGTGTCCATGCTATCAGGAATGCTGTTTCCACAGAATCTGCCCAATTTATTTCCTGTAGGAGTCAAATAATTAAATAGGCATATATACAGGTGATCCATTCAACCTCTATTTGAGGTGTTCTACACTTACAAAGAAAATAATACAAATCAAGACCCTTTCCATGAAAAAAAATAGTAACTTCTGTCAAGAAAAGCAAGACAACATGAATTAAAATGAACAATTTCAAATATTCATATGAATAAGTGTAACAACAACAACATCATCAAATAATAATTAGGGCAAAGGCATTCGCACACAATGACAAAATTAAGGAAATAATCTGAGAAAACAGAATGATATGTGTTCATAATATTATTGCTAGGATACATTATTCATTCCTCTCCTTGCCTTTCAGAATTACCTTAAAAATTGCATATGACACTGGAGGGACCAGCATGAAGAGAATGCTTTCTCAATTCAGTATTCTAACAGTGTGGTCTCCAGAATAAGCTAACTATCGACCCCCTCGGGCTATGGACATCAATTGGTTATAGGTAGGAATCAGGACAAAAAGAGTTGCTGCTTCCCAGAGCTCACTGGTTTACACTTCTCTGCAGAAGCGACATGCTTTTTGTTTGTTTTTAGCCTTTCTTGAAAGTTAGGAAACTTCAGCGGCAGAATGAATGCATGTGAAAATAAACATAGACATATTTCACTAACCAATTGTATAGTTTCCCCAGATTTCCACAAAGTCTTTTTCACAGTTGGAGGAATTCTGAAGGTTGAAGTCTTCAAAATAGATGGTTAAATAGTGTCCCGAGAGACCCTGGAGACGCCACTCACAGAATAAATGGTCTCTATAAGGAAGTGTTGGATACCCAATGCTTTCTATGACTCCAGTTTGCCCTGTCACTCTTCCTCCACACAGGGCTGAAAAAATATTTAAAAAATTAAAAAGCAATACTCTGTTACAGACTTTTTTTTTATGTCACCAGTAAATTTAAAGTGTTTAGATGCCAAGTGAATACATGCTAAACTTTTAAAACTGAAATCATCTGATTAGTCTCTCGTATTTGAAACATGCACTCGATATAAAGAAAAAAGACTCAAGCTCAACCCAGTGATGGGAAACGGACGACTGAAGACTGTAGAGTGACATGTTCTGAAATGTTGCATTAATTCTCGTGAGACATTATGTAAGACCTATCAGTGACAAGTAGGTTTCATTTCAAGAAACAGCTGCTTAGTGTGCTGTGTTGAGAAGAATTCTAAAAATGGTGTCTAAGTTTAGCTGAAGGGGTGCCATGGCTGATTAGTGATGTCTGCAATTTCTAGTTTAACTATCAAATAATTGTCCAACTGTAGTAACTGGTATCTTCAGGACTAGAAAACTATGATTCAAGTATTTCTTATCAGCTGGATGCAATAGCTACATTGAATTATATGTAATATACCTCAGGATATAAAATGACCTACAGTATTGTTTGGAGTCCTGGTGTGGCGTTGTGGGTTAATGCACCAGACTGCAAAGCCGTTTGAATGCAAGGTCGGTGGTTCAAACTCACCAGATGCTCCCCAGAAACTCTATACAGGGTCACTATGGGTTGGAATTAACTCGGTGGCACTTAACAACAACATCAACAACAGTATCGGTTAAGTATTGCTACAATTAGGCTTTTGAGTTTTTGCTGCAATAAATAAATTTCGTCAATGTGATAGTTAAGGTTTTGAGTCAATTTGCCTGGGTCTGAATGCTCAGTGGTTCAACATTTAAGAGGTAGCAAAGTAGCTCTGTTAGCATAGTGGTTACGAATCGGGCTGTGAACCTTAAGGTCAGCAGTTCGAAACTACCAGCCGCTCCGCGGGAGAAAGATGAGGCTTTCTGCTCCCATAAAGATTTACAGCCTTGGGAACCCTGTACCGGGTCGCTATGGGTCGGAACCGACTCCACGGCACTTAACAACAACAACAATCCCCCGTGATGAGATCTAATACAATGCAATCACTCCCTTGATGTGATCTGATGTGATCAGCCCTTATCTGATGTTATTATCCTATGTGTTGTAAATTCTTACTTCTATAAAGTAAAATGCAATCTAGAGGATTAGGTTGTATTGAGAGTCACTATCTTTTGAGATATAAAAGGAGAGAGAATTGAGCAGAAAAGAAAGGACCTATTGTACCACCAAGAAGAAAGAATGGAGTGTGTCCTTTGGGCCTGGGGTCTGTGCACTGTGAAGCTCCTAAATGCAGAGAAAGACCTATACCAAGATACACGGAGATCGCCAAGAAAATCTAAGCCTACAGATGCTGACAGAAGACCAAGACATTTTCCCAGAGCCAAGCTATGAATTCAGACTTCTAGTCTCCTAAATTGTGGAAGAATAAATTTCCGTTTGTTAAAAGCCATCCACAAAGAGCCTTGGTAGCATAGTGGGTTACGACTTGGGCTGCTAACCACAAGGTCAGTAGTTCATGTCTTCCAGCTAATATATGGGAGAAAGTTTGAAGTTTTCTGTGCTTGTAAATACTGACAGCCTCAGAAACCCAATATAGGGTCATTGGAAGTCAGAAGTGCCAGTGAACAACTACTGCCAAACCATCTACTTGTGGTATTTCTGTTATAGCAGCACTAGAGAACGAAGACAGTCACTGCTCAATTTAGACCTTGCCGATACTAAACTCTGTGTCATTGTGGACCATACTGTAGTCAATTTTCAGTGTGCTTATTTTTTTGGTAGTTTTAAAACTCAAAACACTAAGAAGACGTATTTGTTTTTATCAGTGACCAAGCTGGCCCAAGAGACCTGGGAGAGGAGGGAAGCTGTTGTCCCATTAGTGCTGAGGAATTTATAGTCACTTTTAAGATTTTGTGATTATAAGCACTTACATTCCTTATTTACCCATTCCTGAGGAGCTTTGGTGGAGTCTTGGTGTGGCGCTGTGGGTTAATGCGCCAGACTGCAAAGCCATTTGAAATGCAAGGTCAGTGGTTCAAGCTCACCAGCTGCTCCTCGGAAACCCTATACAGGATCGCTGTGGGTTGGAACTGACTCAGCGGCACTTAACAACAACAAGGAACTTTGGCAGCGTAACAAATTGAGCTGCAAACCTCAAAGTAAGCAGTTCAAAACTACCAGCTGTTCTACAGGAGAAAGATGAGGTTTTCTGCTTCCGTAAAGATTTACAGTCTTGGAAGCCCTGTACAGGGTCACTATGAGTTAGAACCAACTGCATTGCACATAACCACCACCACCACCACCACCACCATAGATTACAAGCTGGTCAGCAGCTTCAATCTACCAGCTGTACCCCAGGAGAAAGATGAGGCTTTATGCTCCCATAAAGATTTAAGGCTTCAGAAACCCTACACAGGCTCATTATAAGTCGGAACCAACTCAGTGTCACACAACCACCACCGTCTTTGTCAAAATACTTATTAGAAAGATGTGTTTAAAAAAGAAAAAGTATGCTTTAGTTTTTCAAAATGTCTCAACACAGTCATTTGATCATTATTTCCTATTGAATATAAACGTGTTGTTACCTATGGAGTACTTAGCCTTGAATCCAACATGAGTGGGGCTGTTCTCAGACCGGAACCTCATGTACAGGACTTCTTCTGAAGACAACTGAGTGCTAGGCAAAGACGTCCCACAAAACGTGGAAAGTATTGGCGCACTGGAATCAGCTCCATTCCGCAACTCAAGATAATTGGAAGCACAGCTAAAATGGGGGAAATTCTGTTTAGTTTATAAGGCCTATGATTTAGAAATATTTTGATAATAAAGGTATCACTGACTTTCTTTGAGGACATTATTAAATCACTCCTGTAGCATCAGATACTATGATAGTCAGTTTAAGAAAAAAACATGCGGTGTGATATTTTTCAGAATAGCAATCCTCCTAGTTAGTAGCTCAAAATGTCCAAATTTACATGTGCCACATGAAGGATATTTACTTGCCTTCCATATTCTGTATTAGTTTTACAAATATAAAAGTCTTCTCAATTTTCCTTCTAGCAATTAGATAATAAGCTACAAGTACTGTGTTTTCCATGATAATCTGATATGCTTATCACACACAGATGAACTCTTGACATTTCTGCACCCAGGGTCTGGGTGTCCATAAAAGTGAAAAAATATTGATCCAATTATTTCTGAGTAGGTCAGTTAGATCATGAATAGTGAGTAGAAACATAGTATTACATCAGATACACAGAATGGTAAGGAAAATCTCAGTATCCAAGTTTTATACTATACGTGTCTTTGTGCAATTGCATACAAACTTTTAAGGAGTCCTGATGGCATGGTGGGTTAAACATTGGGTTGCTAACAAAGGCCACCACCATCAACTACTCTGCAAGAGAAAGATGAGGCTGTCTGCTCCCATGAAGGTTTACATCCTTGGAAATTCTATAGTGTTGTTATTCTCTGTCCTATAGGTTTGCTATGTGACGGAATCTACTCAATGGCAGTGGGTTTTGTTTGGTTTTATACACACTTTTGCTAAATGAAAGAGAAAGCAAGTGACTTTTCTTCAGTCTATGTAATTCCCTTGTGTTCAACATGCCAAGACATGTTTGTAATCTGTGGTCTGTAATCCTTTTAGAATTTTTATTTTACAAAAATAAAATAATTTAAAACTCAATGACATCAAGATAATCCTGATGCACCTCAACCCTACAAGACAGAGTAGAACTGCCGTATAGGTTTTCCATGGATGTGAGTTTATATGGAAGTAGATTGCCACATCTTTCTCCCTCAGAGCAGCTGGTGGGTTCCAAACATCAACCTTTTAGTTCGCAGTCCAGCACTTCACCACTGTGCCACCAGACCTCTCTTATTACATGTTGTTGTTAAGTGCCATCTAGTCAGTTCTGACTCATAGTGACCCTGTATCAGGTTTCTGAGAAGCAGCTGGTGAGCTTGAACCACCAACCTTGGAGTTTAAATCGACCTTGCAGTCCAGTGCATTAACCCACAGGGCCACTCCAAGACTCTACTATTACATAGTAATTGGGAAATTGTACTGTGCTTGATTTAATCTGACACTGGTGATCCTTGATGTCAAAGCACACAAATTCCCATTTGTTAAATATATATATATATAATCATTTATGAAAATGAGTATGAGACTGGGAATCTACCAGAGACATTATACTTTCCATGTAGCAGGAAAATGGATAACATAAATAATAAGCAGCCATCTTCACATCTCTGGAAGATGTATCTAGGGTCACCAGGGACAACATCTGTGTACTTAATCTCTCATCTGGTGAGAAAGTGACCAACAGACAATGTTTCTCAGGTTTAAGGCATTTAGCATTTTCTTTCATTTCTACGTTTCCTACCTGGTATGTAGGCCTGAGAAAAGAAGGCATGAATTGTTCTGAGTCATGAAAGCTAAAAAGTAGTGCCTCTAGGTAAGAGAAAAATGAAAGGGAAGTAACCTACTTGGGTGTTGCTTCAATATTGAATTGTTCTTCAAACTGCAGCTGTATGAGCTTTCCGGGAGGAGCGGAGAGGATCCAAATGCAGTCGGCATGTTGGGGGTAATTGTCAGGGTGGTTGGGGGAGGTCACATACCCATCAGAATCAGCATCATGGATATAAATATTGCCCCCACAAGCTGTCAGGAATCACAGTTAAATTAATCTACAATCTGGTGAAGGAAGACACAGTCAGCTGACACTATCTTTTTTTTTTTTTTTTTTAAATCAATTTATCTACATTTCCAGTCTCAGTTTCCTCTTATCTTGAATTATTCCTATTTTATTCTTAAGTTAATAAATTCTGAATTTGTTATTGAGGGAGCCATCATCAGATATGTTGTTGTTGTTAAGTGCCGTCGAGTCGGTTCCGACCCATAGCGACCCTGTACAGGGTTTCCGAGGGTGTAAATCTTTACGGGAGTAGAAAGCCTCATCTTTCTCCCGCGGAGCGGCTGGTAGTTTCGAACCGCTGACCTTAAGGTTCACAGCCCGATTCGTAACCACTACGCTACCATCAGATATATCACTCTTTAATTTGTCATAGGATCAATGATGGGACTTCAATAATTTCATGAACAAATGGAATGCAAAGAGAATGAAATTGTCCCACAAAGTCTTCAAAGCCCCCTGGTACTTCTTATTGGATGTTTCACTTGTCTTTAAAGGCTACAAAATAATTATGGTACACAATCCATGCAGAATATCTTGGAAATATTAACATGTACTTTGGTAAACATTCAAGGATCCCAGTTCAACAGAATGAGGCAGAGTCTTGTTCTTTAAATGTTTCAAAGGCTAAGCAGATTCCAACACGTGTGTAGGCATTTGTTCATTATGTTTCTGCCAATGTAGATACATTTGAAGCACAGGAGATGAATGGCACTAGACAATGTGTTAGTCATTTTTTTTGTGGAGGATAAAGAAGCCTTTATATTTATTTCAAAATAGCAAAATATTATACAACTACTTTTCCTTTATTAATAAACATTCATTTGAAATCTGAACAAACAAATCATATATACTTACAATACCAATGTAATGAATCTGTCCAATAACAGCCTCATAGAAGAAGCAGAGCATTTATAAATAGATCCTAAATGTATCTGGACTACCAGTAAATGCTGACATTAAACATATAAACCAAGACTGAGTCTACCATCAATAATATAAAAAAGCAGAGATCTGTGGGGGTGGGCCTAAGTCTATTCACTGGACACAGGCTTTGTTACTCTGATAATGCTTCAGTACCTACTCAGGATGAAGCTAGGGAAGGATGAGAGGTTAGCATCCTGTATATAATAGTGTTCGCAAAAGCAGTATGTTCTGGGAAGCGACAGAGTGCATTCCCTATACTCATGGAACCTACTCAAGTCATGATACAATCTTTTGTGTAAATTAATGGAGCCATTTTGTTTCTCCTTTCCCACAAAATGAAGAAATGTAGCTGACATTTTAAACTCATATTTTGCATAGGTATAATAGAATATATGACTTCTTTTACTGTGAACTTAACAACAGCAGCAAAAAAAAAATCCCTGGAAATCTTAACAACCAAACCATAGTTCAGCTTAATTAGTAAAAACATCCAATTTGAGCTTTATGCTCTTTTAAGAACTATCTGTATGGGATGATAGTTACAACAGCAACTCTAAGATTAGAAGGAACGTTAGGGGACAGTAGTTTGTGTTAGTGGAGGAGGAACAGCTCAGAAAAGGAGGTAAGAATGGTTACACAGCTGAAAGGATGTTGAATGTACCTGTAAAGATGGTTGAATTGGTGTATGGTTTGCTATGTATATTTTTGACAACAACAATAAGATAAAAAATGTACTTTGAGACATATTCAGGAATCTGGGATTAAGGTCATTGAATATCCTGAAACCCATATCAAATGAATCTTTTTTCAGACAAGCAAAGATTTATTATTGCCATTGCTTTCTACTGATCCTACTCTTTGCCCTTGAAGCGATGCTTATTTTCTTATTTACTTAATTAAGCATTATACAAAAACGAATGTCACAAAATTAAATCATTACAGTGGAATTAAATATAATTACAATCAAATGTAGTTAAGTAATGGTAATTAAGTAAAGATCACTGCAATAATATATAATTAAATGGGTAATAATAAAATCAGAGGATAATGTGCTCATTTAAAAGGAAGTATACAAATGATTACAAAACAATTACCATTCTTACCATGTTTCTATAAGTGAATATGACTTACACTTATACATTGTATACTGGAAAGGTCGAAGGAATTTCAGGCGATCATTAAGAATAGTTCAATTCATAATCATGGGGAATTTTACTATGTTCACTCACTATATATATATATCCTTGGAAAAGTCTTAAGTCTCATTGTACTAATTTGTAAAGTGGAAATATTGATACTTTCCTTAAAAATAATCATAATGAGACATTAAACTGTCAAGAAATAGGAGGTAGCTATTCACGGTCAGTAGTTCGAAACTACCAGCTGTTCTGCAGGAGAAAGATGAGGCTTTCTGCTCCTGTAAAGATTTACAACCTCAGAAACCCTACGCAGGGTCACTATGAGTCAGAAGCGACTCCACGGCACATAACAACAACCTTATTAATGGAGTTCTGGTGTGATGGGTTAATATGCTGGACTGCAAAGTCGGTTTGAAATGCAAGTTTGGCAGTTCAAGCTCACCAGCTGCTCCTCAGAAACCCTATATAGGGTCACTATGGGTCAAAGCTGACTCGAAGGCACTTAACAACCACAACATTCTTATTTACATTCTTACTTTTAGTTCAGAAAGGAAAACTTTACATATGTCCTCCCTAATCTATTCAGAATGCCACATTTTTCTCCTGAGGACTAGCTGTTGGGTTTGAATTGCTGACTTACTGGTTAGCAGCCAAATACTTACCCACTGTGCCACTGGGTCTTCATTTAAAGGGGAAAAACAATTGCAGTATAACACTTTAGTCTCAGTGAAAATACTTACCTAAACTCTTTGCTTCATATTTGACCTTAAATCCTTGTCCTCCACTGCTATTATCAGAAATAAACTGAGCAAACATTTGATTATCTGAGGTGAATATGGTAGATGAAGGATGACTACCACAAAAATGACCGTGTCCTCCATGCGGTCCCAAGGGCGGAGAATAAATATCAGGTCCATTTTTTAGCTGGAAAGACATTAAAATTGCATCAAATACTTTTGTGTTGTGAAAGAAAGTACAAAGTCCTATCAGCTTGTGTCCCAGGAAAGAAAAATCATCCTTATATTTTCTGAATGAAGTCTGAAGAAAAGAAATCAGAAAGGGGAGCAAACGAGACCTACCACCAGATAATCCCCCTGGTTGCAAGAAGAGTCTCCATTTGGAATCTGGAACGGCTGTTCAAAATGAATAGCGATGGTCAGACCTCTCTGAACCAGAACATGCCAAGAGCAGTTGAGATTGGGAGGGTAGGCTTCAGGATACATGGGGGATGTGAAAACCCCTCTGTCTGCATGCAAATAGCCACCACAACCTTCACAAGAAAAAAATAAAGGGAGGTCATTTCATTTACATAGACAATAGATATTTCTTAAGGATTTTCTAAGCATAGTCAATAGAAATATGGTTTGAAACTAGGAAAAAGAGTAGGGAGTTATTAGTATTAGTATTCCAAAAAGTTCAAGGAAACATGAAATTGAAACATAATGGAATTTTTCCATGAATTTTTTGAAGGTCCCTTGTACATCAAGTGTCTACTGAGTACCTGCTATTTGATGGCCTAACCTCCTGTTAAGATTTAGGACTAGAGAGTACACAATAGGAACAAATTCCTTACTCTCAAGAATCTGACTATAGATGGGAAAACATGCTTTGAACATAAGTACAGAGGAAACAGTGATAAGTTCTTTAAAGAAAAATAAATGGTGGTTCATAGGGAGTGGTATATTGTATTGTTTGGAGAAGTGAAGGAAGGCTGAGCTATTGTCCAGGAAACATTTGAATGAAATGACAGATCAAGTGCTCTCGGACTTTGTGGGAGAAGAGTGCCCTGGGGCAGAAAAGTTGGACTTCTAGAGGTGTATCCCGTAGAGGAGAGGAGCTAGGCTGAAAACTTGGAAAGGTAACAGGGCATTGTTAAAATGGACTTTCTTTTACATAAGAAAAGGAAGACTTTGGAAGGTTTTGAACAGCAGAATGATAAAATCTAACTTAAATGTCAAAAGCTCACTCTGTCTGCAGTGCTTAGCCTAGAAGAGAAAGGACACAAAAAAGCAGAAACAGGGTGTAGAAAGAGGAGGTGATTGCCTAAGAATAAGGAGATTACAGATGCCTGGACTAGGCTGGCGGCACTGGAAGTGGTAAGAAGTGGTTTGATGCTTGCTATATTTTGAGGGTAGGACCATGGAGAATTGTTGATGGTTAGGATGCAGGGTGAAAGAAAGAGAAAAACCGGGGATGACACCAAGTGCTTTTGTTTTTGTTTCTGTGTTTTCTGCTTAAATAATTAGAAGAACATGCTTTCCACTTACTAAGACTGTGAACAGCTTTGGGAGGAGGGGTAGAAGGGTGTAGGATTAAAAATTCTACTTTATTTTTTGGACATGGAGCTGTCAAATACACACACACAATGGAGTTCTCTGAGTGGTGCAGATTTTAGCTAACACACTTAACTGCTAACCAAAAGGTTGGAGGTTTGAGTACCTAGCATCACTAGGAAGAAAAGTCTGGCAGTCTACTTTAGAATATCAACCACAGAAAACCCTGTGCAGTACAGCTTTATTCTGACACACGTGGGGTCACATTGATTCAACAGCAACTAGTGCTGAAGGCGGTGGTATGTAATGAGCTGTCAAGTATGTATGCACACACAAATATATACAATGAGAGAGTGAGAGGTTGGGAGTTGAAGGAAAGAAGTGGATGGAGCAGATTAAATCCTTGTTGTTGTTGTTGTTGTTGTTAAGTGCCGTCGAGTCGGTTCCGACCCATAGCGACCCTGTATAGGGTTTCCGAGGGTGTAAATCTTTACGGGA
>NW_006408724.1:4953266-4959148 GCF_000296735.1 Chrysochloris asiatica
AAGCCTCATCTTTCTCCTGCGGAGCAGCTGGTAGTTTCAAACCGCTGACCTTAAGGTTCGCAGCCCAATTCGTAACCACTACGCTACCAGAGCTCCTGTAGAGAGATTAAATAGTCTGTAGAGAGTTCACCCAACCGAACTAGTTAAATCCCAGAGATAAGAATTTTCTTCATGTTGTTACTGTTGTTAAATATTGTTGAGTTGGTTCCAACCCATAGCAACCCAGTACAGTGTTTCTGAGGAGTGGCTGGTGAGCTTGAACCACTGACTATGCAAGTTCAAATGACTTTGTAGTCTAGGGCATTAACCCACAGAACCAGGTTAATTCACAGTCTCTTCTATTACTGCCTCCCTTGAGTGTAAGGAGAATAATTTATTTTCAATTACTGCCTACTTTATAAAAGTTGAAGGAAATATTAGATTAATTTTTAATGTCTAGTTTGAGAATCTACTCATACTTTAAAATTATGTTTTTCAGTTAAACACCTGAGAGTTTTTAAACATTTCATGGACTACTTCTTTAACATTTATCATTTGGGGACTTAAAGCTATTATTGGACTTTGCATTTTGCCAAGTTTAAAAAACTCTCGGTCATATTGTATTCACTGTTACATTTCATATACTGTGCACATTCTCTGACTCACCAACTTCTTATTTCAAGAGCAACAAATTCTTCCTACCAACACTCAAATGGATAGTTTTGACCAAGGGATTTATGAAGATTTATTGTACATTATTTTGACAGGTTGTTTCTTAGAAGGAAGAGAACGCAGGCTTTAGCTTTCTTGATGTGTCATGTATCTGTGCTGGCTTCTAGTCTCAGCCCTCAAAGAGGCAAGGACTTTTTTTTTTTTATGGATCTTACTCTTGTGCCTCCTAGAAATGAACTTCCTTAGGAAGGAAGATGCCCACTCAGAGACCTGGAGGCTGTAGAACCTTTTGCATAACTCAGAGTTTGAATTTTCGATCTGGATTCAGGACTCAGAACCTGAAAGAGCATGCCCATTTGAAGACCCATGTCTTTTGAGTCATAACTATGTCCTGCCATGGAAAAGTGACCAGAGTACATTGTTGTTGTTGTTAGGTGCCGTTGAGGCTGTTCCAACTCATAACGACCCTATGCACAACAGAAGGAAACACTGCCCAGTCTGCAGCACCCTCACAATTGCTGCTATGCTTGAGCCTACTGCTGCTGCCACTGTGTCAATCCAGTTTGTACACAAGAAAAAGAGAAGAAATGAAAGAAAGAAAAAAAAAGTTAGAAAATATTACTCTTATGAAAGGATGCATTGAAGCCTGCCCCGGTTACACTGATGTCCGAGGTGAACTGGATCAGCATGTACTCTCCAGTAGACCTGATGGGCCCCGGGATTTCTCTGCCACACAGAACTGCTAGTTTCTGAGCCAGGTTACTGTCTCCTAGAACCAAAGAAAAGAAACATCAGGGAGAAAATACAATGTCTGAAGAATCTACTCTACTCCACTGTCATTTGCAACCCAGCCAAAGTGGCTCACCTATGTTTCACAGAGCATGGCAATTCCTAGGAGATAACATGATCCTTAAAAAGAAGGAAACCCCAGGGGTTATGTCATTCTGTCTCCAGCTTGTAATGATACCGCCTACCTTTTTCTTATTCTTGATAAAGACTTCTTTGACAGTTCCCACTATTTTTCTAAAAACAGGCCATCTCTTCTTCCTGGCACTAAAACTCAAAATTAGAGTACATGGGTTTAGGAAATGATCAAGGATCAGTGTATTTGTGAGTGTTAAATAGAATCTCTGTCTTAAAGGAAACTGGTTGTTGAAAGTCAAATATCTAAAAGGGAAAAACAAGTTGCTTGTTCAGGCTCAGCTTCTTTATTAATGCTAGGAGGTCATTCACTAGGAGGTTTGCAACTCTTGCACGACCCTTTCTGCAGTTCTGGAAGGTTTTCTTTTTTGTTATTATTTTGTATTGTTTTGTTGTTAAAAGAACATGTACATGCCCACATATCAATGTACCCACACATGTAGAGGATGAGAAATGAAAGCAAGGGAGATTGTTTCAGCAGACGTGCCCTTCTTGGAAGAATCAAAGGATTGCTGGGGCATGACATGGCTCTTTTGCTGTTTTCTTCTCTTGGTTTTAAGTTACCATCAAACCAGCTACTGTAGCCCAAACCAAAACAGAGCAAAGGTGATTAAAGCAGACTTGTATCCTTTGACTGGGAAAATGCAAGAGTTTTTTCCCCTAAGGCAGAGAACTAATAAATATCAAACATATTAAAAAACAGAAATAGAATATGAGGAAATTTGCCCTTCTACAAAACCAGAAAAATGAATATTTTCAAACACAGGCCACTACTTATAACTCCTGGTGTTGTGCTGTAGGTTAATGTGCTAGACTGAAAACTCGGTTTGAACCACAGGGTCCGCAGTTGAAGCTCACCAGATGCTCCTTGGAAATCCTATACAGTCTCTAGGAGTCAGAACCAACCATATCTCAAATGTTATCCACTCAAGACACATCTTATGCTAATTCTACCTCGTTAACATAACAAAGACAGCCCACTTCCAAATGGGATTGTAACCACAGGCCTGTTGTTGTTCTTGTTAAGTGCCATGGAGTCGGTTCCAACCCACAGCGACCCTGTACAGGGTTTCCGAGGGTGTAAATCTTTATGGGAGTAGAAAGCCTCATCTGTCTCCCGTGGAGCAGCTGGTAGTTTCGAACCGTTAACCTTAAGGTTAGATGCCCGATTCGTACCCACTATGCTACCACAGGCCTAGAGGTTAGAATTTTCAACACATGTTTTGGGAGGACATCATTCACTCCATGGAGTCCTGATGTAGTATTAAGGGATAATGCACTGGACTAAAGGTCTGTTTGAACCATGTCAGTGTTTCAAATTCACCAACTGATCCTTGGAAACCCTTTCCAGGGTCGCTATGGGTCAGAATTAACTTGAGGACACTTAATAAAAACAACAAATTGATCCATAAACAATGGCTGGAACTAAGGGGTGATTTTTCTGTTTCTTTTCTCCATACACATTTGGGGTATTGCTCTGCAGTGAGAAAAGGAAAAGGATAATGCTAATAGGCATCTTGTACAACCTGGGCATCACAATATATTATGTGCTAGAAGGAAGCAAGGCAACAGGAAGAAGCTATCTTTCACAATGATATTTTTCTAAGTGTGGCAGTGGACCAGCAACATCAGTATCACTTGGGGATCAATTAGAAATGCAGATTCTCAGCACCATCAATGACCTGCTAAATTAGGAACTCTGAGTGCTTTAACAGTGCCCCTTGATTTAACAACTCTTTCAACCAGTGGTGAATTTGAAACACTGACTCCTAGAGACTCTGTATAGGATTTCCAAGCAGAGGCTGGTGAGTTTGAACCACCAACCTTGCGGTTAGCAGTCCAGTGTTTATCCTACAGCACTACACTAGGACTCCTTTAGAAATATAAAAGAGATTAAACAAGTGAGAAGAGTAGAGAGATGTGGTAAGAAGATGTCAAGGCACTTGGAGATTTCCAAGGAACCAGGAAACTGAAGCTGAAGAGACCAGGGCCTTTATAGAGAGCTGACAGAGAAAGCCTTGCCCTAGAGCTGACGCTTGTTTGTTAAAGCCACTCATTTGTGGTGTTTCTGTTACTGCGGCACTAGATACCGTTCTATACAGAGATTCAGAGGACTTACTGAATGTACTGGAATTATAAACATTTTTCACATTTGGATCTAACAAACAAGAGTATCCTAGCATGCGATCTCTCCACTATCTGGAAAGTTAAGACTGTATGTCCTGCTTGAGACAAAGGTAATGCTTCCTTTGAGGAACTTTATATTCTTCAGATTTTGAAGCCAATTTTGGCATTCAATGTTTTCAGTGGCCGCAATATCTGTAAAATTCCTTTCAAAATAGATGGAGACAGTAAATTATTTGTATGGTGGTGGTTGAGGTGGTGGTGGTGATGTTCCATGGAGTTGGTTCTAACTCATAGTGACCGTATATAGGGTTTCCGAGGCTGTAAATCTTTACGGGAGCAAAAAGCCTCATCTTTCTCCCATGGAACAGCTGGTAGTTTTGAACTACTGACCTTGATGTTAGCAGCCCGACTTGTAACTACTACACTACCAGAGCTCCTTAAATTTTATGTATAATTATGATTGTTGTTGCGGTTATGTGCTGTGGAGTCGCTTCTGACTCATAGCAACCCTATACAGGAGCAACCCTATAAATCTTTACAGGAGCAGAAAACCTCATCTTTCTCCTGCAGAACTGGTAGTTTTGAACTATGACAGTGAGATTAGCAGCCCCATTCATAACCACTATGCTACCAGAGCTCCTTAAAATTATGATTAAATGTAACTAAATGTGTGTCTGGGTTGAAGTACAGTAGTGTTTTTGTTTTGTATGTTAATTTTCAAAGCTCACCATCTCTTATTACAAGTTGATCATAGTTACATGTCCGATGAGATTCAATGTCCAGGGAAAGGATGTTGAGTTCCACAGTTGAATCAGGAGCCTGGATAAGCCATGTACAGTCAGCCCGATTCTCATAGTTTTCAGGCCACCCTGGGGAGAAAAGAAAGACTGGCGCATCTCCTGTCCTCAGGAACCCACCACAAGCACCTGTAACATGAAAAGTAACACCTTTGAAATAGCTCTTCTGAAAAAGAAATGTTGTACTTACAAGTGACAGCCCTATATGGAAACTAAACAACCAAATTAAAATAACTTCCTTAAAAAAACCCAAGGAATATTTTATTAAACCTACTGATTCAGACAACAGTAATTTCTGTAATATATTTTTTGTGTAAGAAAAGCATATTGTATTCTAGTTTTTCACCATGGTTTTGCCACATAGCCCATTTATTACTGAGTGCCTATTTATTATACAGGGGAGAGCGGTGGCTCCATATGATAAGCACTAGACTGCAAACCACAAGGTAGCAGTTACAGTTCCTTGGAGAAAGATGAGACTTTCTGCTCCTGAAAAGAATTAAAACCTTGGAAACCCTATACAACAGGAGGAACCTTTTTGCTGCCAAAATTTATAACATCATTTGCAGACCACACAAAATTAACAACTTAAAATTTAGCCTGCTATATTTGGTCAAACATTTAATGGGCTTAGCCCTACTGTCATGGCTGGGCTTCTGGTGTTGTAGGATCAGCACTGGACTTTGAACCATAAGGTTGGTAGTTCAAACCCACTGACTGCTCCTTGGAAATGACTCATAGGCTCTGAACAACAATAACAGTGTGATGGCTGGAGTCCTGGTGTGGCACTGTAGGATAAGAACTGGATTGCAAGGTTGGTTTGAGCCACAAGGTTGACTGGTCAAACTCACCAGCCACTCCTTGGAAACCCTATAGGGTCTCTGTGAGTCAGAACTGACTGAAAGACAGTTAACAGTAGCAGCAATGTGATGGCTAGACCTTCAGTTGCCTTGGCAGGGTAAGACAAAAGGATTTTGTGGGCCTTATACAGCCCCCAGGCCAGACATGCCCCATCCCTGCTATGCAGCATCATTATGAGTTGGAATCGACTCGACAACACTTAACAGTGATGAGATTTGTTTCACATGAAGTAAGTTCATTTGTATCATTAGGGAAGAACTATCATGCCTTTATATCTAGGCAATTTTGAATAAAATTTCAATTTGGTAAAATGAAACACACAGTGGCAAGACCTGGGGACTCTTGGGCCCAGAGTCAGTAACATAGCCACAGAGGACTAGAGTGGAGAATGAAGCGACCAGCTAATAAGAAGAGAGGGCATATGCATAAGAACACCCACAATTGCAGATAATACCCACTTGTCCTGGGTTCAATGACTGGATGATCAGAGCTCAACCAGAAGTAAAAAGAAGAGAGGAAAAAAAA
>NW_006408724.1:4959978-4973412 GCF_000296735.1 Chrysochloris asiatica
CATATATCATCAGTTAACAGTGTTTCTCTCTATCCTCTTTAGCTTTTTTTTTTTGCGGGGGTGGGGGGCACAATAAAACATCTAAGAAAAAAAAAAAAAAGTTAAGCACTCAGCTGCTAATCCAAAGGGAAAAAAAAATGAAACACACAGAAAAAAGATATGCTTATTATAACTATTGGTTTTAAAAATTCAATTAATGGTATTTTTTGTTTTTTTTTTTACATAGCATCTTTATTGACATATAATTAACATTTTGTAAAATTTACTTTTTAATGCAATTCTGGAAATTCAGTTAATTTCACAATGTTGTGTAATCATGACCACTATCTAATTCTGGACATTTTTATCATCCCCCCAAAATCCTGTACCTAATAAATAGTTACTCTCCATTCTCCCTGCCATCAGCACACTCTATCCCCCACTGCCACTCCAGCAACCCTGAATCTACATTCTATCCCTGTGAATATACCTACTCTGTACAGTGCATACAAGGGGATCCATATAATATGTGACCTTTTGTGAGTGGCTTCTTCTAACATCATGCTTTTGAGTTTCATCAATGTTATAGCTTGTATCAGTATGAGTACTTCATTCCTGTTAAGGCAGAATAATATTCCATTTTATGGACACACCTAATTTGTTTTTTTCATTCATCAGTTGATGAACGTTTAGGCTGTTTTCCATTTTTATGAATAATTCTTATTGTATGAATAATAGTTCTATGAACATTTGTTATTTTTGTAAACTTATGTTCTCTTGAACTGTATAACTAGGAATGGAATTGCTAGGTTATATGGTTAAGCTTCTGAGAAACAGCCAGACTGTTTTCCATAGAGGACACACAACTTTATTTTCCTATGAGGTCTCAAATTTCTCCACATCTGTGCCAACACTTGTTATTTAAGTTGGTTTGAACTGCAAGGTCGGCAGTTCAAGCTCACCAGTCAATACTTGGATACCCTGTACAGGGGCACGTCGGAATTGACTCAATGGCATTCAACAACAACAACAATGGGTATGAAGAGATGTTGAGAATTGTTCATGTATTTATTAGCCATTCTTCCTTTGACAAATAGCTATTGAAATCCTTTGCCTATTTTAAATAGAATTATTTGTCTTTTTATTGTTGAGTTCTAAGAGTTCTATATCTGTTCTGGATACAAATCCCTTTTCAGATACATGATTTTCAAATATTTCTCTTAAAATAGTTAAAAAGATGATTCTTTCCCCCATTTAATTAACTTGGCATCTTGTCTAAAATCAGTTGATTATGAATATGCAAAATTTTATTTCTGTACTTTATATTAAAGTCTACTGTTATAGTTATGCCAGTACCACTCTTTCTTGATGATTGCAGCTTTGTCGTTTTGGAATCAGGAAGTATGAGTCCTTCTATTTTCTTCTTTTTCAGAATCATTGTGGATTCCTTGCAAATTCATATGCATTTCAGAATCAGCTAGAATTTTGAATTAAATTATTGTGACTGCAGATTGAGTGGAAACCATGGGTATCTTAACAATGTTGTCTTCTAATCCATGAACATAGTATATTTTTCAATTTATTTAAACCCCAAAACCCAAACCCACTGCAATCAAATTAAGTCTACCTCATAGCAATCCTTTAAAACAGAGTAGAACTGCTCCTTTTGGGACCAGGGAGTCTCTTCTTTCTCCTGTGTAGTGACTGAAGGGTTTGAACTGTAGTTATCAGCACAACTCCTAATCCTCAGCACAATATTTAGATGTTCATTAATTTCTCTCCATGATATTTTATAACTCCATATACAATGGAGAAAAGTGTCTACTCTGCAGTTGCTGGTGGGTATTCTGCAGTGTTCTGAAAATGCCTGTTAGGAGTAGCTGGTTTATGTTGTTGTTATTAGGTGCCATCGAGTCAGTTCCAACTCACAGCAACCCTATGCACAACAGAACAAAACACTGCCTGGTCCTGAACTATCCTCACAATTGTTGTTACCCTTGAGCCCATTGCTGCTGCCACTGTGCCAACCCATCTCAATGGGGGTCTTCTTCTGTTTCGCTGACACTTCACTTTACCAAGCATAATGTTCTTCTCCAGGAACTGGTCCCTCCTGATAAGATGCCTAAAGTATGACAGACAAGTCTCATCATCTTTGCTTCTAAGGAGCATTGTGGCTGTATATCCTCTGATACAGATTTGTTTGTTCTTCTGGCAGACCATGGTACTCTCAATATTCTTCTCCAACACAATAACTCAAATTAATCAATTTTTCTATGGTCACCCTTATTCATTGTCTAACTTTTATATACACATGAGGCTATTGAAAATACCATGGTTTGGGTCAGGTGCATCTTAGTCCTCAAATTGACAATTCTGCTCTTCCACACTTTAAAGAGATCTTGTGCAGAAGATTTGGATAATGTAATAAATACATCATTTGACTTCTTGACTGCTGCTTCCATGAGTGTTGATTGCAGATCCAAGCAAAATGAAGTATTTGACAACTTCTATCTTTTCTTCAATTAAAATGCTATTTATTGGTTTAGTTGTGAGTTTTTTTGTTTTCTTTACTTTGAGGTGCAATCCATACTGAAGGCTGTGTTCTTTGATCTTCATCAGTAACTATTTTAAGTCCTCTTCACTTTCAGCAAGCAAGCTTATATCATTTACATATCACAGGTTGATAAAGAGTCTTCCTGCAATCCTGATGCCACGTTCTTCTTCAGATAATCCAGCTTCTCTGATTATTTGCTCAGCATAACACTAGACTGTGAAGCACAAGTTCAGCAGTTCAAACCCACCAGCTGCTCCTAGGAAAGCCTATATAGGTTCACGAGTCAAAATCAACTCTACAGCATGTAACAACAACAACAAGATTGAATAAGTATGGTGAAAGAATATAGCCCTGGCACACACCTTTCCTGATTTTTAACCATTCAGTATCTCCTCGCTCTGTTCTAACAACTGCCTCTTGGTCTACGTACGGGTTCCTCATGACCACAATTAAGTGTTCTGGAACACACATTCTTTGCAATGTTATCCATAGCTTGTTATAATCTGCACAGCCAAAAGCCTTTGCATAGTCAACAAAGCACAAGTAAATCTCTTTCTTGTATTCTTTGCTTTCAGACAAGATCCATCTGACACCAGCAATGATATCCCTATTTCCATGTCCTGTTTTCTAGTTTATCTGCTGTTTAATTGACCTTTCAATGATTGAAAATGAGGTCTTAGTGTCTAAGTATTATTTTGAACTAGCTCTTTCTCTCTTCAATTTTGTTAGCTTTTGCTTCACAACGTTTGATGCTCAAGTTCAGAGATAAAAAATATTTTGCCCTCTCAAATATGCTATTAATTTTCATTTCAATTGTTATAGTTTTTATTCCAGAATCTCTAATTGTGTTTTGGTTTTGTTTTTTAAAAATATAATGGCCACCAATTTATTGCAGACCTGGTTTGGTGCTGAAGGATAAGCAGTGGAGTGCTAACCACAAGGTTGGTGGTTCAAACCTACTAGCTGCTCCTTGTAAAGTCTATGCAGGGTCAATATGAGTCAGAAGCAACTTGAGGGCATGTAGCAATGATGACAAGAACATTTGTTGAAACAGCATACCCATACTTTAAATATTTAAACATGGTTTCCTTTAGTTCTTTGACTATATTTATCACACCTAATTTAAAGTCTTATCTCATAAATTCAACATGTGGGCTTCCTCTAGGACCATTTCTAGTGTAATTCTTTCCTCCCTGTGTGTAAACCATATTTTCCTAATTTGTTTTCGGTGTTTGTTTAGGGAATAGGTGGGGTTGCATCTGATAAATTTTGCTGAAAACTGGATATGTTAAATAAAATAGTATAGCAAATCTGGAAATCATACTCTGCAACCTCTTCTCAGGGTTTGCTGTTGTTTTGTTGCTATTGCGCTTTGTTTAGTGACCTTCTATAGTAATTCTGCAGTCTTTGTTCACTGTAGAGTCACTTTGTTGAATGAGGTGACCGAACTCTCTGCTCAGTATAGGGATAACTAATGATTATGCAAATATATCTACAAATGTCTGGAACCAGTATGTCTCCTAGCTTTTGTCAAGGGGCTGTGTGCTTTGGGATATGTCTTCAATGAGCCACCCATAGTCTTCACTGTCTTTCATAAAACTTGAAAACTAATTTGAGCTGTCAGATTAGGGCCTTTACAGTTTTTTATTGGCTATATGCACAACTATTCACATGACATGACCTTCCAGAATTCCAAATATATTTCAGAGTTTTCAAAATCCCTTATGTTCTTCTCAATCTTCAATTTTTCCTTTTTAAGTTTTTGGTCAACCTCTTGTAAACTGCAGCTAGTATTTCCTCATGCAGTTGTGATGTTAAACAATTTCTGTTGATTGTTTTTGAAAAATGTTCTAGGGACAGGGCTGTTTGCATACTGTAAGCTCTGAGTCAAGCTAAACAAAGACAAACCCAGAGAACTGAGCTTTTCCAGGACACTGCCAGATAGGTTAAACAATGACAATTTCCTGGGGATGGGCTGAATCAGTTCCCCTGTCTATAGTGTTTGCTGGGTTGCTAGGTTTTGAACTACCATAGTTACAATGCTGTTGTGACTCTACTGTGGATCTGGAGATGGGGAGGATAGGAATAAGGCAGGTTAAAATGACATCAGAGTTATTATCTTTACTGAGATTCAGTCTTTTCTTTTTTGCAAAACAAATCCAGAAAACCCTCCTCCAGTTGTTTCAAATCATTGGCTAATTTACAGAGTTCTGAAAAAGTTGAAGTTGAAATTTTTTGCCAGTATTCTCAATTTTCAAAAAAAATATGTGTAACTCTTCAGAGGTAATTACCCTGTCATTCCTGAAGTTGATGACTCTTTAGATCTTAGATCTACCAAGGAATGAATATAAAAATGTATAGGACTGGGTTCTAATTCTTTTATTGTTTATCCAGTAGACAAAAGAAGTACAAAGACATTTTTTGTTTTTTGGAAGATCTTTATATTGCTCATTGTCATCAATGAAAATATTTTATATTTTGAATTAACAGTTTTAGCATGGACTAGTTATGCTTTTTGTCAAGTATTCCAGTTCTCCTCATTCTAAAGCCATGGCGGAATTGCACTTCCTGATACTCTTGTGGTTGGGTGAGGCCATTTGACTAGTTTTGGTCAGTGAATTATGAGTAAAAGGACAGGTATCATTTTTAAACTTCACACTTTTAGGCTGAGACATCCCAGGTCTCTTTTTCCTTCTGCTATGATCACGGCAGTATCCAGACTGTGGTAACTCCAACAATCTGGATCATAGATGAATGGTAATCATAGGTCCCTATTTGAACATGGTGCATATTTAATATGACCAGAAAGAGACCTTTTTGCTTTCAGCCACAGAGACTTGGAAGTTCTGATCACTTGTCCATTTAAATCACAAATACATTTAAAATACACTGGTTCATATCCAGGTGCCCCCTCTGTGGCTCTGGAGGCGGGGCTTGATGGCAGCTAGGGTGGAGGTGAAGTGAAGTTCGCCATCAGCCATACCACAGGATACCAGGCAAAGCAGATTCAGGCCAGAGCTCCAAAACTCAGAACCACACAGCTAGGAATATTTTAAAAGTTTGAAGGCTTATAGATAGTGGAACTTGAAGTGGAAGCAAGAAATTGCCTACTTTTGAATCTGCCAGGCTTGGCAGCCCAGAGCCAACAACTTGGGTGAGACCAAACAGCAAAACCAAGCGGGGAAGCAGATACACCATGGAATAACGCCACAGGAACCACAGAGCATAAGTGGACAATACACTTTGTCGGTTTTGCTTTGTTCTTATTTTATTATTATTATATATGTATTTTTGGTGTCTGTTCATTGGCCCCCCCACACTGTTTGCACACCTCCATTCTGGTGACTAGAGGTGGGGGGTCCTGAGTGAGTGCATACCCCCCACCCTCACCACTGGTGGGTTCTTCTGCCATGCATGCACACAAATATTCTCAGGCCAAGAGCCGTCCCTGAACTGTTTGTTTTTTTTTAAATACTGTGAAGGCCAGAACAGAGGTATAGAGAGGAAAAAAGAGTTTAAAAACAAAACAAGCTGAAAATTGAATTAAATCCTGAGGTACAGCATAACAACCAACAGTGGCATCTTGAAATCTCTCAGACAGTTTTGAAGGCAAGAGCTAAAAGAGGACAGTAAAGTCATACTCATATTAGACTACAGATTTTTTTCCCCTTTTCTTCTCTCACTCCTCTCCCTTTTCTGCAACTGTAGACTACAGTATTCAGTCTAGATTTTTGTTGTTGTTGTTTTGGTGGTGTTGGATTGTTTTTTGTTTTGTTTTGTTTGCTGCTGAGGCTTTATGCTCCCCCTTCTACCTTTGGGGGACTCTTTATCTCCCGATTTTACCCAGGAAGAGACAGCAACTGCTGCATTTAGCCAAGCTACAATAATACTCTATAAAACACCAAAACCTAGGCAAGAACCAATACCAACTGCCATATACCAGGAAGGCAGATAACACCTGTGAAAATTACTCTGAGGTAAGCAATAAGAAGAGTGAAAAGGGAAGCCCACATCCTAATCACATCTACCTGGAAGCAATCAGAAAGCATAAAAATTACCAAAACACATATTTAATTAAGTATTAAGGCTACAGATAAACACTAAACATGTCCAAGAAGGAAAAGCAGATAACCATATCAGCACATGTCCAGAAACAAGATAAAATGTCTGAGACAAATGACCTAGAGATAGACATGGACTACATTCTGGAAGGAGGGCAGGCCTTGGAAATGCCTGGGAAGGAATTCAGAAAAATTATTATAAAATGTTTCAAAACACTTTACAATGGAGTTGAGAAAAATAAGGAAGAAGTCAAGACAGCATTACAGGAACAATCAAATAAGATAGATACAGCAATGCAAATAATTAAAAACCTACAGAAACATGTCCAAATGATCAATAGTAGAATATCAGAAATAGACTATACTCTGAAAGGGCAAAGGAGTAGAATACAAGAGATGGAAGGCAGAACCAGTGAGCTGGAAGACAAATTTCTTAATACCACTACAATAGAAGAGAAAACAGAAAAAAGGATAAAAAAAAAATCCAAAGAAGGCCTAAGATTCATGTTGAACAACATGAAGAGGAATAATTTAAGAATTATCAGCATTACAGAAAAAGAAGAATCACACAAATCCACGGAGGAAATAGTTGAAGAATTGCTGGAAGAAAATTTCTCTAACATCCTGAAAAGTGAAAAGATAAACTTCAAGAAGCTCAACGAACCACAGGAAGGATAGAACCCAAAAGAAAATCACCAAGCCATATCTTAATCAAGCGCTCCAAAATCAAAGCTAAGGAGACACTCCTGAAAGCAGCTAGGGAAAACAGAAGTGTTACATACAAAAGCAAGCAATCAGATTAAGCTCGGATCTCTCAGCAGAAACCATGCAAGCAAGAAGGCAATGGGCAGACATATATAAAACCCTGAAAGAAAAAAAACTGCCAACCAAGAAGCCTTAATCCAGCAAAGCTATCAATCAAATACGACAGTGTAATCAAATCATTCCAGGATAAACAGAAGCTAAGGGATTTTGCCAAAGCCAACCCTACACTACAAAACATCCTAAAGGGAGTTCTGTGAACTGAGAACCAACAAGAACAGACAACAACCAGAGTCTGACATATGTGGCAGCACCTCCCAGAATTAATTCGACAGAAGGAAGAGTTGAGAACAGAACAAAACTATAAGAACAAACTCAGAGAATCTGGGAGGTCAGTCTATGATCAAAACAATTACAATGTAAAAGAAGGTAAACTCGTATGAACAGAGATCCAGATGGTGAGAAGGTCAGGTAGATGACAGGATAAAATAGACTGCACTAAATGGAGGGAAGAGTTAGTGGACTATAAGGCAACCGCAAAGAAAACTAACACTTCACAACATACCAAGAAAAAGAAAATCCAAGGAGAACATGGAAACACTACAACTATGAGGAAACTTACAAGAAAGAACACAAAAAGCATGAACTCAACAAAGGAAGACACACAGAACAAAAAAGCAACACCACAAGAAAACAAACATAATGGCAGCGATTAATCCATACCTATCAATAATTACACTGAATGTAAATGGATTAAATGTACCTGTTAAGAGACGGAGGGTGACAGAATGGATAAGAAAACAAGATCATTCAATATGCTTTCTGCAAGAGACACATCTCATACATAGAGACCAAAATAGATTAAAAGTCAAAGGATGGGAAAAAACATACCAAGCTAATTGCAATAAAAAATGAACAGGAGTGGCAGTACTAATCTCTGATAAAATAAACTTTAAGGCAAAACCCAGCATAATAGATAAAGATGGACATTATCTCATGATTAAAGGGACAATTGAACAAGATGACATAACAATAATAAATATCTATGTGGGGGATGGGATTAGGGGAGGGAAGGGAAGGTGGAGCACAGGGTAGGGAATTGACATAGAATAGTTTGGGTGCTAGGGTAGGGGGCAATACACAAGAAGGGTGAGGTGAATGGAAGAACAAAGTAGATGGGAGAACAATTAGGCAGGTATGCATGGGCTAGGTGGGACAGAGGTAAATAACGATGTATGCACAACCTTGGAATAACAGGGCTCTGGGATACAGGGATTGAGGCATGGTTGGAATGAGCAAAAGGGGGGAAATAATGTTAAATGCTTGGCTGTCTCTTCAATTTGGTTATCCTGGCATACCATTATAAAATAGACACTTGAGGTGGAGAGAAAGGAATAGCCAGAAATATCATCACAGAAAGCTTGTAAATCCGTCTTCTGCCCATAACTGACTGGAATACCTAAAATGGGGCTACAACTTGCCCAGTGAAGGAGACTTCCTGCAGACCCTCCGCATCACATAAGACCATAGGTGGAATCTTGAAACACATCCAGAATCTTCTGAGGTGGGAAATTTCCACTTGAAAGGACAAGTAGACCAGCCTGGAGTGGCTAGAAGAACAGAAGATACTTCTTGAAAGACCAACAGGAAAAATACAAAACAATAAAGGCAGACCGAATGATTACTACAGGAACAAGCAAGTTGCTCACCCAGGAGACATCAAGGAAAGTGGTCAGATCCCCTCAAGGCAAACCCCCTTCTAAGATTAAGATACAATGGGAATACACACTCTGATTGGTGACCATGTTCGTCACCGATAAGGGGAAGTGAGGGAAAAACAACAATGAAGCAGCGAGCTAAGCTCTACAATGTTCAATAGACTCCTGTGAACCCGGGTGAAGACTTGGTTGGCCAGCAGTGTGGCAAGACCTGGGGACTCTTTGGCCCAGAGTCAGTGACATAGCCACAGAGGATTAGAGTGAAAGATAAAGCATCCAGCTGATAAGAGAGGGCATATGCATAAGAATATCCACACTTGCAGATAATACCCACTTGACCTGGCTTCAATGACTGGATGATCAGAGCTCAACTAGAAGAAAAAAGAAGAGTAAAAAAAGAGTAATCTGATACAATTTGATGAACTTGACCTACACTTTTTGATGCAGTAGCTCAAAAAGAGAAAACAAATCTTTATAGCGAGGATCATTCATACCCCCTCCATATACAGATAAGACAGGGATGGGCAACTTGGACATTGGCTACCCAAAATGGGGGTGGGGGGACACAGGGGGATGCTACAAAGGCAAGAAGTGACTGGCTTACAAGCTTTCAAGAGGGAACCTGATCCAGAGGGTGGGTATGGAGGAAGGTAGACTCTCCACTGAGTAGTATCCAATCTGTCTAGGTGGGGCTGATGAAAGGAGATGTGGATAGGTCTCTTGTGATACAATAGCGAATAATTGTTATCAGAACTGATTGTGAAGGTTGGAAATGTAAAGGTAGACGCTGTGTAGCAAAAAGAGGGTAGTGATTAACTTTGCAGTCTAGGAGCAGAGGTCCCTGGGACCATCAAGGGAGAGAAGCAGAGAGAGGAAGCCTGCCCAGAGAAACAGTGACACCAGAGATGGAGGCAGAGACGATGGTGTGGAGAGATGGAGTAGCTGGGGACTCTAGACTCAGAGAGGGAGAGGTGCTGTGTGATGAGACTGGGGGGCAGCCTTGCAGCCTTGGATGGTTGATGATGCCTGGAGGGGATTGTAAACATGGCAATGAAACTATATCCGATAGGATGAATATAAAGCTAATGTTCTCCCATGTAAACTATCACATAATTCACAATAAATATATATACATTTTTTAAACGTAACTCAGGTTTATTTAGGAGAGCACTGAACATATTGATCAAGATTTAAATATTATCTCTAAATTGTATTTGACAATCTTGTTGATGGTTTCTTGCTCTTAGATAAATAGATTAATATTTTAAGGAAGAGATTTACATTTAGTTACACGTAAGCACCTTATAAAGTCAGTAAAAATTAAAAACAAGATATTAGAACACATACTGTTGTTATTATTAAGCGCTGCTGAGTCAGTTCCAACTCATAGAGACCCTATATGGAGTTTCCAAGGAGTGATTGGTGAGTTTGAACCACCAGTCTTTTGGTTAACAGCCCAGTACTTATCCTACAGTGCCACACCAGGACTTCAGAACATTGTTGTTGTTGTTGTTAAGTGCTGTCGAGTTGATTCCAACCCATAGCGACCCTGTATAGGGTTTCTAAGGAGCAGCTGGTGAGTTTGAACCACCAACCTTGCAGTTCTAATGGCTTTGTAGTCTGGTACATTAACCCACAGCACCACACCAGAATAATAAGGAGCATTAAATAAAAATAATATAAATCCCTATTCAGTGATCTCTCTGATACAGATTATAAGAAGCTAATAATTTTTTAAAGTCTGTATAGTCCTTTGAAGCTAGGAGTTTAAAGTTCTTTTAATTAGATCCTGTGTTAAATTATGGGTCCCAATAAAGTATTTCAAGGACTAAGAATAACCACTGAGAAATGCCTGACAAATTTTTCTATATTAACCATCAAAATCATAGAAGCTATTCAAAGGTGGTGAACATATTTTTCAAGGAAAAGGCAGAAAGTTTCACAAAACACTGTTAGCACAATATTACTTTCACTTAGAAATTTGAGGATGTCTTAAATATTATAAAATAAAAAATTTAAATAAGCTAATTTTACATTGAAAGTGACATTTCTGAAGGTGCATTTAAAATAAAATGCAAAGGAAAAATATGGTTACCTCTGTCTTTCAGTTGATCCTTAGCCATTGTGTATAGTTGCATGTGTATATTTGCATGTATGCATACATAGTATTTGGAAAGCAAATTTTTAAAAGCTCCTAAACTAGTCTTTAGAAATTACAAGTAAATATATATTGTGGATATCAAACTTAATGTTGAAAATATGATATAAAATCTGTATACTTCCTAGATGCAAATGTATAATCTTTAGAAAAGTTAGCATTTGTAAACTTAAAAGAACACTTAAACATATGAGGATGACATTTGGGCCATACTTACTCTTCTTACACATTTGTATATTGTTTCTGTTGTAGTATGACTGAGAAATTGTGGTCCACACATATCAGTCTTAAAAAATAATTCTATTTATTACCAAACACACCTGTAGCAATGGTAGGTGAAAGTCCAGCAGAAATGTCCACTGCAAACCACTCCAGAAGGAATCCTTTCCCTGAGACTGAAGAGTCCGAATAAAATTGAACTGTCAAAGAATTCCTAGAGGAGCTAAAGGATGCAGTCTGGGTACCACAGTAAATTCCAATTTGACGGGAATGAATGCCAAGCCCATCATAAATCTGCATGTGAAACACAGATAGCAGAGCACTGTATTTAGGCAAGTACCCATTTTCTTCACAAAAAGAAAACTAAATGAATGCCATATATCCCCAACTTTCAGTCAAGCAGTAGATAGGTATATAGGAGGAACAACAACACTAGTAAGGTATGTACATTTGGATGGATATTATTCTCTAATTTTCTCTCCACCTGTTATTGTTAGGTGCCATGGAGATGGTACTGACTCACAGAGACCGTATGCACAACAAAAGGAAACTACACAGTTCTGTGCCAACCTCATTGCTACGTTTGAGCCTATTGAGGCTGCCATTGTCCCAAGCCATCTTGTTGGGGGGTCTACCTCTTTTTCGCTACCCTCCATTTTACCAAGCATGATGTCCTTCTCCAGGGACTGGTCCTTCCTAATAATATGTCCAAAATATGAGAGATGAAGTCTTACCATCCTGGCTTCTATGGAACATTCTGGCTGTACTTCTTCTAATTTAGATTGATTTGCTCTTCTGGCAGGCCATGGTGATCTTAATATTCTCTTCCAAAACCATAACTCTAATGCATAATTCTTCTAGGGTCTTCCTAATCCATTATCCAACTTTCACATGTATACGAGGTTATTGAAAATACCATGGCTTGGGTCAGGTGCATCATAGTCCTCAAACTGACAATTCTGCTCTTCAACACTTTAAAGAGGTCTTGTGCAGCAGATTGGCTTAATGTAATATGTGGTTTAATTTCTTTACTGCTACTTCAATAAGTGTTGATGGTTGATACTAGCAAAATTAAACATCAATCTTTTCTCTATTTATCTTGATGCACTTATCAGTTCAGTGGTGAGGATTTGTTGTCTGTACATTGAGGTACAACTCATACCTCAAGCTGTGGCCTTTGATCTTTATCAGTAAGTATTGTAAATCATCTTTGCTTTCAGAAAGCAAGATTGTATAATTGTCATAGTGCAGGTTGTTAATGAATCTTCCTCCAACCCTGATGCCATGTTTTTCTTCATATAACCCAGTTTCTCAAATTCTTTGCTCAGTATACAGATTGAATAAAGTATGGTGACAGAATACAATCCTGGCACACACATTTCCTAATACTAAACCATTCAGTGTTCCCTTGTTCTGTTCAAATGACTACCTCTTAGTCTATGTACAGGTTTCTCACAAGCACAATTAAGTGTTCTGGAATACTGATTCTCTGCAGTGTTGTCCATAGCTTGTCATAATCCACACAATCGAAAGCCTTTGCATAGTCAGTAAAGAACATGTAAACATCTTCCTGGTATTCTCTGCTTTCAGTCAAGATCCCTCTGATGTCAGCAATGATATTCCTCATTCCGCATCTTCCTCTAAATTGGCTTGAACCTTTGGCAGTTGCCTGTCAATGTACTGCTGCAGCCAGTTTTGAAATATTTTTAGCAAAATTTTACTTGCATGCTATATTAAATGATATTATTCAATGATTTCCACATTCCATTGAGTCATCTATCTTTGGAATGGGTACAAATATGGATATCTTCCAATCAGTTGGCCAGGTAGTTGTCTTCTAAATTTCTTGGCATAGATGAGTGAGTGCTTCCAGTGCCACATTAGTTTGTCGAAAGATTTCAACTTGTATTCCATCAATTATCAGAGCATTATTCTTTGCCTTCTTTGCCAATGCCGTCAATGTACCTTGGACTTCTTCCTTCA
>NW_006408724.1:4973512-5055156 GCF_000296735.1 Chrysochloris asiatica
ATCATAGAATCTTTCAATATTGCAAATTGAGGGTTGAAGTTTTTTTCTTTAGTTCCCTCAACTTGAGAAATGTTGAACATGTTCTTCCCATTTGGTTTTCTAACTCCTGATCTTTGCACATTTCATTATAATATTTAACTTTGTCTTCTTGACCTGCCCTTGAAATTTTTTATTCAGCTCTTTTATCTCCTGATTTCTTCCATTTGTTTTAGCATCTCTATGCTCAAGAGCAAGTTTCAGAATCTCTTCTAATGTCCATTATGGTCTTTTTCTTCTTTCTTATTTTCTTAATGAACTTTTCCTTTCTCCCTGTACAATGTTCTTGATGTCATCCCTCAACTCTTCTGGTGTTCAGTCATTAGTGTCTAATTCATCTAACCTGTTCTTCAGATGATCTTTAAATTCAGGTGGAATATATTCAAAGTCATATTTTGGCTCTTGTGGACTTGCTTTAATTTTCTTCAGCTTCAGCCTGAACTTGCATATGAGAAATTGATGGTCTGTTCCATAGTCTGCCCCAGCCTTGTTTTAATAGATGATACGGAGCTTTTCCACTGTTTCTATCCACAAATGTAGTCAATTTGACTTTTGTGTATTCCATCTGATGAGGTCCATGTGTATAGTCATCTTTTATGTTGTTTAAAAGAGGTTATTTTCAATGAACAAATTATTGGTCTGGCAAAATTATATCATGCAATCTTCAGCATCATTTCTATTTTCCAACATCTGTTCTTTGTTTCTAACCTTTGCATGACAATCACCAGTAATTATCACTACATCTGATCAATTGCAGTCTGAAGAAGCTCTTGGAATTCTTCCATTTCATCATCATTAGCTTTAGTGGTTAGCGTGTAAGTTCGAGTAACAGTTGGATTAACTGGTCTTCCTTGTATGCATATAGATGTTATGCTAACACTGACAGTGTTGTACTTCAAGATAGATCTTTAAACATTTTTTTAAAAATTGAATGCAACCATTCCTCTTCAATTTTTCCTTCCTGGCATAGTAAACAATGTGATTGCCGGAATAAAAATGACCAATATTAGTCCATTTCAAATCATTAATGCCTAAAATATTGATGTTAATGCATTCCATTTCACTTTTGAGAACTTCCACTTATCCTAGGTTCATAGTTCATACATTTCATGTTCTGGTTTTTAATGGATGTTTACAGCTGTTTCTCCTCATTTTGAATGATGTCCCATCGGAAGACGGAGATCTGGGAAGCTTTACTTCATTTGAGTCATCACAGTTAACTCTATTTTGAGGTGGCAGCTCTTCTCCAGTCCTATTTTGAGATCTTTCCAACCAGATGGACTCATTTCCCAGCTCTATATCTGACAACATTCTGGTGCTCTTCATCATGTTTTAATATTCAGTATTCTAGTGCTATCTGACAGTATTCCGTTGCTATTCATAAGGTTTTCAGCGACTAAATATTTGGATTTAGTCTTTCTTCCTAGACTGCTTTAGTCTGGAAGCTCATCACTCCACCTACTCCTGCTTAATTTGGCACAAATTTATTTCTGTGCCAAGTTATAAAGAATCATTATAAACTTCTCTAATTAATCTACTATAAAAGCCCAGTTTTGAAAATTATATAATAATCATTTATACACATATTCAGCATCTATCAAGTACTGGGTTCATATAAGGCACTATGAATATTACAGTAAATATAAGAAGACACTGGCCTTGAAAATCAGAAGCTCTTTCTGGAATTGATCTGGTAATCAATGTCTGGATGGCAAAGATCACCAAAATTTAACTTTTTAGGTATATATTTTTAATGATTTTCATTTTCAAATGCTCTAAGAAAAGAATGGGGTCCTGGTGTGGTACTTTAGGGTAAGCACCAGACCCACAAGGTTGGTTTGAACTGAAAGAGTGATGACACAGACTCAACAGTACCTCCTTAGAACCCCTATACAAAGTGCCACTGGTTGGCACTTAACAACAACAACATAAGAATAAACAGAATAATAGGGTATAAGATTAAATTAAAGGGACCTAAGTGGTGCAGTGATTAAGTTGTTGTTGTGAAGTGCTGTCGAGTCGGTTCTGACCCATAGCGACCCTGTATAGGATTTCCGAGGAGCAGCTGGTGAGCTTGAACTGCCAACCTTGCAGTTCAAACAGCTTTGCCGTCTGGCGCATTAACCCACAGCGCCACACCAGGACTCAGCTGCTAAACACAAGGTCAACATTTTAAACCCATCAGTTGCACTGCTAGACAAGTAGCAATGTGCTTCAAGAAAGCCTACAGTCTTGGTAACCCTATAGGGCTGTTCTGTTCTGACCCATTGGGTTGCTATGACTTAGAATCTACTCGATGGCAGTGGGGTTTTGGCTTAAATATACATATTCATACTTAGACAAAGCCCAACATATAAAATATATTAATATTAAAATATTAGTAACTACAGACTGTTGTTGTTAGTGCCATTCAGTTGGTATAGACTTATAGCAACCCTGTGGCTTGCAGTTCAAACTGACTTCACAGTCCAGGGCTTAACTTATAGCTCCACATGGTAGCGGTGGTTATGTGCCGTGGAATTGGTTCCGACTCATAGCAGTACTGTATAGGGTTTCCGAGGCTGTAAATCTTTACGGGAGCAGAAAGCCTCATCTTTCTCCTATGGAACAGCTGGTAGTTTTGAACTGCTGACCTTGTGGTTCGCAGCCCGATTTGTAACCCCTACATTATCAGAACTCCTTATAGCACCACATCGAATTAAATGTAATTCAAGCTGGAATGAGTAATCATAATATAGTCCAAACTATTGCACATGATTTGCAAATAACTGAATAAACATTAACTTAGATTTATTTTTGCCAAACATAATTCACCAAAATTTACAAAGCTTGATTGCATATGAATACTCACCCTTAATTTGTCATAATAGCAGTCATTTGTTGCTTCAATGTTCATCTCCAAAATTCTACCATGAATAACTTGAGAGTCATTCACATTTACTATCCATTGATAATTGCAGTTATGGGGGTAATTTCCAGGCCATAAGGGAGAGGCAATTTTCCCATGAGATCCCACAATATTGTCATTGCCAAATACTAGGAGTGAAAACAGAGTAGTAAATCAGACCTACTTAGAACAGCTCTTTAAACAAATGAAAGAAACAAAAGGAAGGGATGCTGAATAGGATAGGCTTTTAATTGACTGTGATTTCTTTCCTGGACACTGAAAGAAATACTACTTCCCTTTTGGCTTCTGTGCTATCTATTAATTCCTTGGAGAAGGGTAATTTTGTGAATGGAATTCTATATCCTCAGAAGGTTGCATGGTGTGAAAGGAGGCAAAGTCTTCCCATGTAAAACAGATCAAAAAAAAAAGAAAGAAAGAAATCTGGTTCCAAAATCCCAGGGGTTATGGGACATAATATGGGAAGGGTACCTGCATCTTTATCAGACTTTGATTTACCTAGTCTACCTTGTTTTACAAGTGAAATATGTTTTTAAAAATTCTATAAGATATGAAAACCAACAGTTGAGCACCACTTACAGAATAGCGTACTATGAAACAGTTGAGTAAGATAAAAATACTTAGCATTTTATGTTATTAGATGAATATCCCATTGTTTAGATATATGAACTGGTAAATCAATCCTAAAATTATACTCAATATCCTTAATTTAAAGAATAAAGTACTTACAATGTATGGGATTAAATGGGACAAGTTTTATATAAAAAGACCAAATCCTATAGTAAATATACCAGTAGACTCTTGAGCAAAACATCACACACAAAAAAATTAATTCAACAGGAGGTAGAAACTAGAACTTATGAGAACCAGAGAGAATGCTATACCTTTATCTTAATGAGCCACTCATATAATTTATCTGATATTTTATAATAAAATAATTCTATATAGACAGTGCATACAGGTGAAACATTTAACAGTACACATAGTTCTTCCTAGGTGCACTGCTGACAATCTGCTCTCATTTCCCATTTATAGAACACAATCTGGAGACTATCTCTAAAAGAGAACCAACTTACTGTTAATAAATGTGGCCTGAAAGCCCATGCCACTGCCCGAGCCATCTGAGACAAATCTGACCCACAGGATATGCCCAACAATGGATGAATAATTGAGAGGGAGAATGTGGCCACAGTATCGTCCCACCAAGTGACCTGTGGCATTTCCTTCCCGGATCTCCACAAAATCTTTGCTACAGTCCTGAGATTCCTCCAATTGGAAAGTTCTGAATTGGAAAAAACAAAACAAAACTTAGGGGAATTCAATTTACAGAATATGTTTCAGGATTATATTAACTTAAACAAAACACACACACAAAACCAACTATAACATTGATGATAATATCCTTTAACTACCTCAAAAAATGTCTTTCCCGGAAATGTGTTCAATACCTACTCAACAAATACAAGGGCAATGCAATGCTTTTAAGAGTTTTCTTTCAAGTGGAAAAAATTGGGCAAGAATATACAGATCATGATAAGGCAAACTATCTTAGGTGCCATTAGAACTAAGAATTGGCATAAAAATTCAGAGGCAGAGATATGACATCCAATTGTGAGGTTCAGTAATAGCTTGATGGAGATATTTCCTTAGAAATATAAATAGTACCTGTATAAGGAAAAGAGGTAGCAGGCTGAGAATGCATCCTGGCAAAGGCACATGTGTGGAAAAGGGTAGAAAATGTATAGAAACTCACGAGAAGCTGAGTTTCCTTGGAACATGTTTTTCTCTAAGAAACCATTAAGAGCTGTAACTGGAGAAGTATAATGGGGTCATTTTATGGAATCAAATGGTACAAATGGACCTTAAAGGCAATGCAAAGTTATGTGTAGTTAATTCTGTTGCTGTTAGGTTCAACAGAATGAAAACCTGCCCAGTCTTGCACCATCCCCCAAATCATTGTTTTGTTTGAGCCCATGGTTGTAGCCAATGTGTCAAGGGGGTTCCTCTTTTTCACTTTATCAGGCATGATGTACTTCTCCAGAGACAAATCTCTCCAAATGGCATGAACAAAGTACATGAGACAAAGTCGTGCCATCCTCGCTTCTAAGAGTATTCTGGGTATACTTCTTGCAACAAAGATGCCTTTATTGTTCTGGAAATCCATAATATATTTAATATCCAGGACCAGACCAAATTTCTTCTTCTTTGGTATTTCATATTCATTGTCCAGCTTTCGCGTGCATTAGGGGTTGTTGAAAATAACATGGCCTAAGTCAGGTGCGCCTTAGTCTGCAAAGTGACATATTTGCTTTTTAACACTTTAAAGAGGTGGCTTGTAAAAGACTTGCCTATGCAATACATGGTTTGATTTCTTGACTGCTGCTTCCATAAGCATTGATTGTGGAGCCAAGTAAAATGAAATCCTTGACAATTCCAAACACATTTTCTCCATTTTCATGATATTGTTTATTGGGCCAGTTATGAGGAGTTTTGCTTTATTTATTTCGAAGTGTAACCCATGAAAATGGGTTTTTGACTTTAAGATACATATTCATACTTAGACAAAGCCCAGCATGTAAACTACAATAATGCTAAACCTCTTAATAAATACAGAATAGAAGATAATAAGTATAATTCCAGAATTAATTTTGTTTATGCAAGTGTAATACATACTGAAGGCTGTGGTTTATTATCTTAATCAGCAAGTGTTTCAAGTCCTCTTCACTTTCAGCAAGTGAGGTTGGGTCAAAGGCATATTGCAGACTTTTAATGAGTTTTCCCCCAATCCTGATGCCACATCCTTCTTCACATAGTCCAGCTTCTTGAAATATTTACTCAACAAACAGACTGAATAAGTTTGGTTAAGGATACAACCCTGACACACACCTTTTTCTGATTTTAAGCCATACCGTATCCCTTTGTTCTTGGTCTATGAATAGGTTTTACAATGTGCACAATTAGTCTGGAATTCCCATTCTTTGCAACGTTATTCATAATTTGTTATGATCCATACAGTTGATTGCCTTTGTATAGTCAATATAAAACACAAATAAACATTTTTCTGATACTCTCTGCTTTCAGCCAAGACCCAGCTGACATTCTCTTCTGAATTCACATTCTCTTCTGAATCCGGCTTGAATTTCTGTCATTTCCTTGTCAGTGTACTACTACAACCATTTATAAAATTGTGTTCAGCAAAAATTTACTTATATCCAGAAATTTAAATTAATGATACTGTTTAATAATTTCCACAATCCACTGGATTACCTTTTTTAGGAATGGAAAGGTAGAAAAATGATAGAAATTGTAATAATACAGACTAGTGTTAAAATCCCATTTCATGCCACTTTTAAGCTATAATAAGGTGGCTTGTTCAAGTTGTCTTATATTCTGCAAGTCTGACATGATAGATATAGTATTATCTCATAGGATTATCATATATAGAGTTTGAAACATGTTGGTGCTAATAAATGCTTTTTAAACTTGGCCTTTAAAAAAACAATTTGGAGCTAATCAAGATAGTATGTTATTGGTGTAAGAATAAGCAAATGGATCACTGGAGTAGAAAAGAAACTTCTGAAAGGGACCCAACATATATTTGGTGGTGCTGGTGGGGTGCCCTGGAGTCGATCCCAACTCATAGCGACCCTATGTAGGGTTTCTGAGGCTGTAAATCTTTATAGGAGCAGAAAGCCTCATCTTTCTCCTGTAGAATGACTGGTAGTTTCTAACTGCTGACCTTGAGGTTAGCAGTCCAACTTATAACCACTATGCTATCAGAGCTCTTTAACATATATATCTATATAATCTATATATCCATATATCTCTGGTAGTGTAGTGGTTACGAATCGGGCTGCAAACCGTAAGGTCAGCAGTTCGAAACTACCAGCTGTTCCATGGGAGAAAGATGAGGCTTTCTGCTCCCGTAAAGATTTACAGCTTTGGAAACCCTGTACAGGGTCGCTATGAGTCAGAACCGACTCCACGGCACATAACCAACCAACCAATATATCACTATCTATGATATCTATCTATATCTATCTATATCTATATATATTGTCAAGTGATTTTTTTCATACTAAGTGCCAAAATGATTCAATGGGAAAAACAAAAAAACGGTGCTGCAATACTTGACCTCCATAAGGATGTCACCCCCTATCTCTCTCCATGTTGTTACTGTTAAGTGCAATTGAGTTGATTCCAGCTAATAATGATCCTGCATAGAGCTTCCAAGGAGCTGCAGGTGGGTTCGAACCGCTGACCTTATGACCAACAGTCTAGTGCTTATCCAACAGCACCACACCAGGGCTCCCACCATAAACAGAAATTACTTCAATATTATTCATAGATCTAACCATAAAGGCTTCATTATAAAACTAGGCAAAAATATCAAAGAATATCTTTGTACCTTATGGTAGCCAAAAATTTCCTAAATACAATGAATTAGATAAAAGATACATAAGATTAAAAATTAATAAGCATACTTATTAATAATTGTACTTACAAATTAATTATTAATTATTCGAGAGAATAATTAACGATTAATTTATAAATATACTTGATAACTATATTGTCAGACAGCATCATAAGGATTAGAACTGTTGTTGTTGTTGTTGTTGTTAAGTGCCAATGAATTGGTTCCAACCCATAGCGACCTGTATAAAATTTCTGAGGTGATGCTGGTGCACTTGACCTGCCACCTTGTGGTTCAAACCAACTTTGCAGTTCATAGATTAGGAAACAGAAAATAGACAATGTCTTTCCCTTCAGAGATCTTATATTTTAAAAAAGCAAAATATATAATAAACAAATAAATAGATGGAGTATCAGGTAATAAAATAGGAATAAAGAATTGATACATTTAAATTGTGGTATTGTGCATATACTGTGGACTACCGGAACAAACAAATCAGTCTTAGAAGAAATAATATCAGGATGTTCCTTAGAATTGAGGGTGGTATGACATGCACTCAGTTATTCAGACACAAGTCATCAGGGAAGACCACTCACTACAAAAGGACATCATATTTGGTAAAAGAGAAGGTCCGCAAAACAAGGGAAACCCTCAATGAGATAGATTGACACAACAGCCGCAGAAATGGACTGCAGTATGCCAAAAATCATGCAGATGAAGCAAAACTGGGCATGCTTTCTTCTGTTAAATATGACTCAGAGTTGCCTCAACAACAGTTAACAGTGAAAAGCAGTAAGATGAAAAATAAAACGGGATACCAAACCAAACTTATTTCTGTTGAGAAAATTTGAATTGTAGTGAATCTGAAGAGCAAAGATGTCAGTTTGAGGACTGAGGTGCGCCTGACCCAAGCCATGGTATTTTCAATAACCTCATATGGATTCGAAAGCTGGACAGTGAATAAGGAAGATCGTAGAAGAATTGATGCCTTTGAGTTGTGGTGTTAGAGGAGAATACTAAAAGTGCCATGGACTGCCAAAAGAACCAATAGATCTGTTTTGGAAGAAGTGCAGCCAGAGTGCTCCTTGGAGGCCAGCATGGCTAAACTTCGTCTCTCATACTTTGGACATATTGTCAGGAGGGAACAGTCGCTGGAGAAGGATATCATGCTGGGTAAGATGGAGGGTCAAAGATAAAGAGGAAGACCCCTAACGAGATGAATTGGTCAGGTGGCATCACTGATGGTGTCAAGTGTGGCAGTGGTAGTGAGGTTGGCCCGGGATCGGACATTGTTTCATTCTGCTGTGCATGGAGTCGCTATAAGTCGGTTCCGACTCAATGGCACCTGAAAACAACAACAACTGCAATAGAACAGAGAAGATCGGCTCCATAGGGTTTTCGAGGCTACATAGCTTTTTGGAAGGAAACTGCCTCATCCTTTCACCTGTGGAATAGCTGGTGGATTAGAAGCCCAATGCTTAATCCACTGTGCCACAAGGGCTTCTTAAAATAGAATATGGGAGTGTTATTTAAGATAGAGTGGTCATGAGACCTCTGAGAACTCCAGTTCAGTTATATCATCAACAAAAGGTTATCTGGTGTTGTAAACGTTTAAGTGTTCAGCTGCTAACCAAAAGGTTAGGGATTCAAAAGAACCCAGTGGCTCCATGGAATCTGCTACTGTGAAGATTGTTGTTGTTATTGTTGGGGACCGTAAATTGGTTCCAATTCATAACAACCCCAGGTACAACAGAACAAAATACTACCCAGTTCTGTGCAATTCCCACAATCATTGCTACACTTGAGCCCACTGCTGCTGTTACCGGATTTTTCTCTTTTTCACTGACTCTATATTTTACCAAAAATGATGTCTTTCTCTAGGGACTGAAGAATGTCTGAAAGGACTTATAACATGTCTGAAGAATGAAGTCTCAACATCCTGACTTCTAAGGAGCATTCTGGCTGTACTTCTTCCAACACAGATTTGTTTGTTCTTTGTTTGTCCATAGTACTTTCAATATTCTTCTCCAACACTATAACTCAAATAATCAGTTCTATGGTCTTCCAACTTTCATAAGCATGTCAGGCGATTTAAAATAACAGGGCTTGGACCAGGCACATCTAAGTCCTCAAATGGATTATCTTTGCTCTTGAAAACTTCATAGAGGTCTTTTGCAGTAGATTTGCCTGTCACAACGTGTCATTTCAATTATTGACTGCTGCTTTCATGAACATTCATTGTGGATCCAAGCACAATGAACTCTTTGACAACTTCAATGTTTTCTCCATTTAGCATTATTTTTTTAAGTTGGTCCAGTTGTGAGGATCTTTGCTTTCTTTACATTTAAGTGCAATCCATACCGAAGGTTGTGGTATTTCATTTTCACCAGCAAGTATTTAAAATTATTTTCCCTTCCAGCAAGCACAGTTATATAATCTACATATTACAGGTTGTTAATGAGTCTTCCCGCATGTTCTTCTTCATATAACCCAGTTTCTCAGATTATTTGCTCAGCATACAAATTGAATAAGTATGGTGAATGAATACAACCCTAGTGCACATCTTTCCTGATTTTAAACCATTCATTATTCCTTGTTCTGCTCTAACACTATCCTCTTGTTCTAGTCTAGGTACAGGTCCCTCATGAGCACAATTAAGAGTGGGGAATACCTCTTTTCCCAATGTTATCCATAGTTTGTCATGATCCACACAGTCAAAAGCTTTTTCATAGTTAATTAAGCAGAAGTAAACATCTCTCTGATATTCTTTGATTTCAGCCAAGATTCATCTGATGTCATCAATGATATCCCTACTTTTATGTCCTCTTCTGAATCTAGCTTGTATTTCTGGATGTTCCTTGCCAATGTACTGTTGCAACCATATTTTAATTATTTTATGCCAAATTTTACTTGCATGTGATGTTTATATTATTCGATAATTTCTGCATTCCATTGGGTCACTTCTCTTTGAAAGAGGCATAAATAAGGATCTCTTGTAATCAGTTGGCCAGGTTGCTGTCTTCCAAACTTCTTGGCATAGATTAATGATTGCTTCCAGTGCTGTATCAGCTTGTTTAAAGATTTCACTTTGTATTCCATCAATTCATGGAAACTTGTTTTTCATCAATGCCTTCAGTGCAGCTTGGACTTCCTTGTTCAGTAGCCTGTGTTCTTGATCATATGCTACTTCTTGAAATGGCTGAACATCAATGATTCCTTTCTGGTCCACTGACTCTGTATTCCTTCCATCTTCTTTTGATGCCTTCTGCATCATTCATTATTTTGCCCACAAAATCCTTCAATACTGAAAGTTGGATCTTGAATTATTTCTTTAGTTCTTTTAGCTTGAGAAACACTGAGCATGCTCTTCCCTTTTGGTTTTCTAATTCCAGGTTCTTTGCACATTTCCTTATAAAATTCATTATAATACTTGACTTTGTATTTTCTACTTGCCCTTTGACATTTTCTGTTTAGTTCTCTGACGTCTTCATTTCTTCCATTCATTTTAGCTTCTTTATGCTCAACAGAAGTTTCCGTTTCTTCTGACATCTATTTTAGTCTTTCTTTCCTGCCTTTTTAATGACCATTTGCTTTCTTCCTATATGATGATATAGATGTCATCCAACAATTTTTCTGGTGTATAGTCATGAGTGTCAAGGAGCTCTGGTAGCATAATAGTTACGAGTTGGGCTGCTAAGTTCACAGTCAGAAGTTCAAAACTACCATCAGTTCTGCGGGAGAAAGATGAGGCTTTTCCTGCTCCTGTAAAGATTTACAGGCTTGGAAACTCTATACAGGATCACTATGAGTCAGAACCGACTCCACGGCATACCATACCACCACCACCAGTCATGAGTGTCTAATATATCAAATCTGTTCTTGAGATGATTTCTAAAGTAAATGGCATATATTAAAGGTCAGATTTTGACTCTCTTGAACATATTTTAATTTTTACATCTTTAGCCTGAACCTACAATTGATGGTCTATTCCACAGTCTGCCCCAGTCTTGTTTTGACTGATGATGTTGAGCTTTTCCATTGTCTCTTCCCACAGATGTAGTTAATTTGACTCCTGTATATTCTGCCCTGTGAGGTCCACATGTATAGTCAACTTTTATGTTGTTTTAAAAAGGTATTTACAATGAATAAGTCATTGATCTTGAAAAATTGTATCATGTGATTTCCAGCATCATTTCTATCACCAAAGTCACATTTTCTAACCAATGATCCTTCCTCCTTGTTTCCAACCTTTGAATTCCAATCACCAGTAATTTCAATGAATCTTGATTGCATATTTAATCAATTTCAGACTGAAGAAGTTGGTAGAATACTTCGATTTCACCATCACTGCCTTTAAATGTTTGGTGCATAAATGTAAATAATAGTAATGTTCACTTGTCTTCCTTGTATGCATATAGATATTTTCCTACCACAAACCCATTGTGCTTCAAGATAGATCTTGAAATGTTCTTTTTGATGATGAATGTTACGCCATTCCTCTTGAAGTTTTCTCAGTGCTGGCATAGTAAACCACACAATTGTATGATTCACAATGGCCAATACCAGTCAGTCTCAACTCACTAATGTCTAGGATATCAATCTTTATGTTCTCCATTTCATTTTGGCAACTTCCAATTTTCCTTGATTCATACTTTGTACATTCCATATTCTGATCATTTAATGGATGTTTTCAGTTCTTTCTCCTCATTTTGATTTGTTCCCTGCCAACAAATGAAGGTCCAGAAAGCTTTACTTCATTCGTGTCATTGTGACCAACTCTACTTTGAGGAGCAAGTTCTTTCCCAGTCAGTTTTTGAATGCATTTCAACCAGAGGAACTTATTTTCCAGCACTATATCTGACACTATTCTGCTGTTCTTCATAATGCTTTTAGTTTCCAGCACTTTATCTGCCAATATACCACTGCTATTCATAAGGTTTTCGATTACTAAACATTCAGAAGTAGTCTGTCTTAGTCTTGAAGCTCTGCGGATACCTGTCCATCATTGTTGTCTGTGATGGTATTTAAAACACTGGTGACATAGCTTCCAGCATCACAAGAACCCACAATCTACCACAACAAGACAAAATGACAGAAGAGTGGTGGCTATTAAGATTACAGCCAAGAAAATCCTATGGGACAGTTCTCCACTGTCACATGGGACTGCCATGAGCTGGAATTGACCCCATAACAACTAACACAACAGCAACATCATCAACTAACTCAAGGGCAACTGATTTAAAAATCATCAACTGTGTAATACTCTACAATTGCTTTCCTCTGCTTTCCTCTGCCTCTTGGCAGAAAAGGAAAAAGATCGATTTTTTTCCCCCTTCACCGGTGAATGAAATAAAATCAGTTTTTAAACTATTGTACCCAAAGTGTGATCCTAAATCAGTAGCATCAGCACCTTCTGTGAGCTTTTTGAAATGAAGGAGCAGGACTCTGTTAATCAAGTGAACTCTAGCAAGATCTAGCTGACCTACATATACATTAAAATTTAAGGATCAACTGCTTATAATATTACTAACTATAGGTCTTTTCTGTTGTAAGTAGTATGTTGGAATAATCCAGTGCTAAATGGCAGAAAAGACATTCCATTAGAAACAGTGATAGATAGGACAATATATAAAAGAATTAAATAAAACTTTGCTTAGCTTTATTGTTTTGGAAAGCCTTGTTTTATAAGGAAATTTGTCATTTTTCCAAATGCTTTGAGTAGAATCTGTTAGCCAAAATATGATGTGGGCAAAAATTGTACTATTGCTGTTTCTCATTATTCCATTTTGATACTAGAACCACTTCCAAGTATTTTTTAAAGGCATACTACAAGTATAAAATGCATTTTCTGTTAATTCATTTAAATATGTTCTATGAAAAACTCCTTCTTGGTTTTTTCATCCCCTCCTGCAACTTTGTCAGATTCAACTATAACTTACCCATTTTTTCTTCTCCCTACTCAATTTCACCACATTACCCACAATTCAAACCTCATGTTTTAGAATTTGATGTGATTCATATGCTTCTCATATACTTCTCACAAACCCCAAGAGGTTTCCACATGCACATATTAATACAGTTTAGACCAAGGCAGAAGTAGCTTATGGGACTCACAGCAAAGATGCTCTAATTAACATCTACATAAAGAGAAACATTTTGCAGTTCATGAGATCATTTTTAAAAATAAAATTCAAGCAAGTACCACAAAGTAATAGAAATTAACTTCTTATGGATAAGAAAGAAAACAGCTGAGTCATTACGATTTTTGTCTACTGCAATTGAAAGCCCCACAGAACAGAGTTCTACTCTGATACATACACAGTTGCCATGAGTCAGAATCGATTCACCAGCCATTACTGGTTTTTTTTTTTTTTTTAATTAGATTTCATGTCCATTAAATAATAAAATGAATACAATTTGTTTTTGTGCTTGTCATTATTCAATGTCCCAGAAAAATAATAGCCATGAGTCCGATTGTTTTTTACTATACACTGCCACAAAAGATACTTTAAAAATGTCAAAGCATGAGAGAATTAGCTTCCATTGAACATTTGCAATGTTCTGGTTTTCTGCTGTACTTTTCATATTTGACATCTTCTTTGATCGTAACAGTGATTATTATTTTGTTTGTTATTATTATCTCTCTTTTAGTGATGAGATCCACCACTCATCTGTCAGTCTGTCCTGTTGTGGTAACTTTCATGTTGCTATGATGCAGGAAGCTATGCTACTGTGATGCTGGAAGTATTTTAAATTTCAGCTGGGTTATCCATGCTGGACAGGCTTCAGCAGAGCTTCCAAACTAAGACGAGGAAGAAGGAGAGACAGACTACTTCTGAATGTTTCCTCACTGAAAACCTTATGAATAGTAACAGAACATTGTCAGATATACTGCTAAAAGATAAAAAACATTAGGAATAGCACCTTGGGTTTCCAAAGAGCAGCTGGTGGGTTTAAACTGCCAACCTTACATTTAGCAGTCCAGTGCTTATCCTACAATGACACACCAGGACTCCTAAGCAAATATTGATCACGTAAAACTATACATATATAAATTTGGATCTATTCTCATATAGAATGTTGTATTTTTAGTAGATACAAACAAAAACCTTCTCATGTGGCAGCTTAAACTTACATTGCCCTCCTGGCTGGAGGGGGTCTTTATGTTAATGCAATGTCACTTGTATCCTGAACAGACAATGTCTAATGGACTGAAAGAAAGCAATTTGAGATGTTTGAGTGTAGTCCATGAACAGGGCTCTTTTCTCATTTTAGAAATCAGTTCTTGAAGCACAAAAGGACGTTTAAGAAAAAAAAACAAAATCCAGTATTAGTGAAATAATTCTTTGCATTCATCAATAACTTACTTACATTCTCTTTTACAGCAGAAATTGTAAGCCCAACCACAGCTTGTTGTTGTTAGGTGCCGTAGAGTTGGTCTCGACCCACAGCGACCTTATGCACAACAGAAAGAAACACTACCCGATCCTGGGCCAACATTACTACTGTTGCCACGCCTGAGTCCATTGATGCTGCCACTTGGCTAATCCTTTATTGACTATGCAAAGGCTTTCAATTGTGTGGATCATGACAAGCTATGAAAAACATTGCAAAGTATGAGTATTCCAGAACACTTAATTGTACTTCTGAGGAATCTGTACCTGGACCAAGAAGCAGTTGTTCAGAGAACACTGAATGTTTTAAAATTGGGAAAGGTGTGCAACAAGGTTGTATTCTTTCACCATACTTATTCAACCTGTGTGCTGAGCAAATAATCTGAGAAGCTGGGTTATATAAAGAAAACCACAGCTTTAATACCTTTTTATTTAGTATTGTAAACAGTTTTTAAGTGAGGATGACAATTTAATACCAAAGTCTTATCTTAGTATTTGCACCTCCTATCCATGTGGTATGGCATAGATACTTCTGCACTGGTTGATTAAAATGTCCTATTTTACTATTGTATACTGAATGCTATCTACTTTTGGAAAAGACTACTGTTGCTGAGTGATTTCATCTTAAGAGCATTGAGAATGTAGAAGAATCTATTGCTAATTCTGTATTCATAGTCAAACTTCAAAAGTCTAATACATGAACAAGGAATATGAGGGTGATTTTACCAATCAACCACTAAATTCCGAAATCATTCTTTTGGTTCTAGTAGAAGAAAATATGGTGATCTGAAGGAAGTATGAGATGACTAAAAATGGCCTAATTGAGATTTGGCCTCTCTGCTGGAAGAAAGAACATTATACTCTTAAAAAAAAAAAAAAAAGAAAGAAAAAAATCCAAGTGCTCCAACTTTCAAAAAAAAGACAAAAACTACTGCTCTTAGAATGTGAGTTTTCCAAAGGTTAATTCACCATGAGCTTAGAATATACTTTTGGGTAGCAATAGGCAGGGCTCTAGAACTATCCTCCAGGGAATTGTATTGCTATTCATAACCCAAACTATGACTAAAACAGGAAATTTGAAAACAGACTTTCTGAAGTTCCCACCAGTTTCTTGGACACATATTCTGTTAATTGTCCATCCTATTAGGGACAGCACTTCCTCCCAGCAGATGCATTAATACCGAAACAATATACTGTTACAAACAAAAGAAAAATAGATTTACATGAAAGATAGCTGGAGCTGGTTGCCAGGGGAACTGACTATGTTCCAGATACACTCCACATTAGTAGGATAAAGTTCTGGGTAGCCAGGACTGTTGAACATGCCCTCAACCATGTGGAAGATCCCACCACAAGCTAGAAAAAAGGAAAACAAAGTGAGTGCCAAAGCAAAGATTGAATACAAGACCCCATAAGATAAGGGAAAACTAATATTAGCATCAAAGGGTATCCTACTTGTATTTCCATGTTATGTAAGAAAAATTTATAATCACTGGACTGCTAAACACAAGGTCAGTGATTCAAACCCACTAGCTCCTCAGAAACCCTATACAGGGTTGCTATGGTTCAGAACTGATTAAATAGCATTGAAAAACAACAACAACGTATGATGTTGTTATTGTTGTTAAGTGCCGTCGAGTCTGTTCTGACCTATAGTGACCCTGTTTAGGGTTTTCGAGGAGCATCTGGTAAACTTGAACCACTGACCTTGCAGTTCAGATGGCTTTGCAGTCTGGTGCATTAACCCACAGCACCACACCAGGACTCCTAAGCAGCAGTTATTAGAGGTTACACAGAAGGAATCTCTGCAATGTCTTTCTAAAAGCCCTTACTCCCTGGGACCTGTAATATTTAGTAATGAAAGACTTGTTTTTATCAGTACTTCTGATCAGGATTACCTTCAATCCTGATTTAGGACAGAAGACACTATTCCAGATTTTCCCTGTCAGGAGACCACTGACAGACACATGGATATTCTAGGTGTTCTTGGGTACTTAACTGAGAAGGAAGCCAGCAGCTAGTAATCAGGACTCTATTGGTTAATAAAACCAGTACTGAGTGGATCTCCTTTTCTCTCCTTGCCATCAGTGAGAACTGCTGAGTTGGCCTATCACAGGCCAAGTGACATTGGAGAAGAGCCACATAGCTGTTCAAGCAACACCTTGCCTTTGTCATTGTTAGTCAGAGGCTTCCTTGACAATCATTCCAGAAAGGGGAACACCAAGACACAGATAAGCAATCTGTCCGACATAGTTCCATCACAAGGATTAACATAAAAAGGCTAGATTTCCAATTAATTCTCCCACTCATTCACACTATTAGAAATTGTTGTTATTGTTATTAACTGTTGTTGAACCTATTCCCTCTCAAGTGGTTGGTGGGTTTGAACCACTGACCTTATGGTTAGCAGTCCAGTGCTTATCCTGCAGAGCTATACCTTGCTGTTGTTAAGTGCTTTCCAGTTGATTCCCACTGAGTGACCTTGTATAGGGTTTCCAAAGAGCGGATGTTACTTTTATATTGTCAAGCTCTTGGTTAGCAGTCAAGTGCTTATCCTACCGCAGCATATGAAGACTCCTTTGATGGTGGTGGTTATGTGCCGTGGAGTTGGTTCTAACTCACAGTGATCCTGTATAGGGTTTCCGAGGCTATAAATCTTTACAGGAGCAGAAAGCCTCATTTTTTTCCCATGGAATGGCTGGTAATTTCAAACTGCTGACCATGAGATTAGCAGCCCAACTTTTAACCATTACACTACCAGAGCTCCTTATCAGGACTCCTTATTAGTATCTTAATCCTAATTTGGAAGATCACAGAGGTGATCTCAGGAAATACAATTCCCAACTTCAAAGAGTTCCAAATGACAAACCCAGGATTCCTGTCACATGTTGGTTAATCTAACAGATAATTTTGGCAACTTACCTGATGATGATGCAGCATATGAAGCATGAAAACCATCATAGTTCCCTCTGTAATCAGAGACGAACCTCAGCGTCAGGGCATTGCTGAAAGAAGTGATGGGATGTGGCATAGAGATGCCGCAATAACGACCTACATGTGATGATAACAACAAGGAAATGGAAGATGGCATGGGCGTTAGTTCTAGCAAGCATGTCTTTATTCTAACTACAAGAAACCAAAGCACACAGAAGAAATCATTGTCAGGACCACCATTTAAAGCAGGGTCAGTGTTTGACAAATATCTGAAAATTAAAATAAACCATAAACTTAGGCACAGCAGAGATGATGCATAAACATGCTAAAAAACATTAGGCAGCCATAGGAAAAAACATTCGTGATCTGGCTCCGAATGTAACTTCAGCTAAAGCTGCAGCACAGTGGGGATCTATGTAAACAAATGACTAACACCTAGAGGCAATCTATCAGCACAGAGAAAATGTGTGAATCTTGGAGTAAGACTACAGCATTCAACTCTTGGCTCTGTCATGTTACGTGACCTATAGAAAGTTACTTAAATAATCTGTGCTTCAGTGTTCCTGTTTGAAAAGGGATTATATGAATAATAATAATATTTAGATCTAAGGGTCTGGGAATCAATTAAGTTGCTAATGATAAAATTCATAGAATCTCACTTAGCACAATATAAGTGCTATATATGTGTTTGTTAAATAATATATCCTTATCCCTTTTCAAATGCTTACTGACAATGTGCTAAGGCAGTATAATAAGAATAGAACATAGAGCACGAAATATTCACTTATTGTACACTATCTGTGGTCTCAGGAATTGTTCAGACTACTGGGAATGAATCAAAGAGCAAATACAAGCTCTTTTCTGGTGGAGTTTGCATTCTAATGGAGCAGGAGAAGCTTGTATAATAAAGCTAAAAAATTATTAAATTTATAAAGAAAATTAAAGAAACAGTTTATTTTCCCTGAGGACATTTCAGAAAACATTGCTGATAGTTGCCATCAAGTCATCAAAACAGAACAAAACACTGTTTGGTCAGGTGACAGACCAGACAGTTGTCTTCCATGCAGTTTTCGTGGATTGATTTTCAGAAGTGGATCAGCAGGCGTTTCTTCCTTGTCTGTCTTAGTCTGTAAGAGCCACTGAAACCTGTTCAGCACACGAGTATCTACTGACAGGCCATGGCGGTGTCTGTGTATGAGATACATTTCAATAACTTAAATCTTTAATTATGCTGGGATATCTCACATCTAGAATACCAGATATTTCCCCCCGCCTCCCAACACCCACCACTGGCATCAAAGCCGGAAGAAACATACTAAATTTCAGTATTAAAACTTTAGTAAAAACTTGACAAGAAATTTCTGACAGAATGCTACCTAATGTTGGAAGGGGCTATGTATTACTACTATATAAAGTAGTTGCAACATTTTCTTTTCCTTTAAAAAAATACCCACAGACCCTGTGCAAAGCAGAGACACCAGAGATGGAGGCAGAGGTAAAGACATGGAGAGATAGAGCAGCTGAGGACTCTAGATTCATGGAAAGGTAAAGGCTGTGTGCTGATGGCTAGGAGGCAGGCTGCAGAATGTATCCTTTGGTGGTTTAAATGATTACACATTCCTGAGTGTTTTAGTGATTATACATTCCTCCTCCCTAAAACAAATAAACAAACAGAGGGAATAGAAGCAAATACTGTTCAATGATGATGCATGGAGGGGATTGTAATCATTGCACTGAAATTATGAGTATAAAACAGATGTTCTCCCATGAAAACTATCACTCAATTCACAATAAAAGCTAAAAAAATAAAAATAAAAAAATACCCACAATCTACTAATTTCTTTGGATATAAACCAGTTCAGTTTCTTGAATTCCACAATAAGCCCTGCTTTTTATCTTTACTTGGTTTATGCTGTTATTCATATTTATTGGAAACATTCTAAACTTTAATGGCAGACTATGAAGATGTATGTGTATACATAAAACATGCCCAAGGGTATAGATATAAATAACTGAAAACTACTATACCTCGGAGAGGTGCATCATGGTCGCTGCCGTCCAAAATTTCTAAGAAGTCATGTGAACATGCTGGGCTGCTTTCAAGTCCAAAGTGAGTGAAAGAGAGGGTTATATGATTGACTGTAAGAAAAAAGAGATGATTTCCTACAGTACTGGCAAACAAAACACACAAGGGAGAGAAATTTTCCCCCAGGTCAGTGCATAAGAAGATTCCCCACCAGGGAAACAAAGAATTTGGCAGATTTTCACTGCCAGTGATTATCCAGTCAGAGAGAAAGCAAAGGAAAGAAAGTTTCCTTTGAAGTGTAATAAGATCAAGGTTTTCTAAAATGTCTGTAGAATCAGAAATACGGGGAGTGGTAAATAAGAGAACACTCTTTGGTAAATTCATTCCAGAAACCCTGGGGATCTATCTGGGTGAAAAGATGATTCCTGATCATCTTTCCTATATTGCCTATTGTTGTATTCTGCTTGTAAGCATTTTTATCTGAAAGAATAATTTCCGTAAATTCAGAATCTTTTCATGTGCTTGAAAGTAAGACGCTCTTTTCTTGCTGGCACACACATCCCACTACATTCAGTTTTATTTTAAGGCCAGTGCCCTTGAGGGTCAGAGACATTTATAAAGAAAGCTTTGAATTACTCCTACTATGGCAAGCGCCTGAGTACATTTCCCTTTTGTTGTTCTTCCAAGGACCCTAATCTTTAGAATATGATCTTTTCCTGTTGCTGCAACTTGAATGGGGAGATTTTTCATCTAAGTGCTTTACAACGCATTAGCAAAATAACCCTCAAGCTCAAAACTGCTCTGCTCAAGGCAGGGGGCTTCTTTATCCATGGCTCAATTTCTGGCTGGCAGTCTTCTTTAGGCCTTCACTCTCCCTGTCTGCAGTTGGCTATGGATTACATCACCAGCCTCCAAACTATGTGTGTGTCAATAAAGATACTATCATTTTCTTAACTCTTTACATCACTAGGAAAATTGTTAAAGAATATGTTAACCAAATCCTTCATTCTGTAGATCAGAAAATGAGGTCCAAGTAGCTTAAGTGACTTGCTTGTTATTACAACAGCCATTAATTACAGAGGTGAGTCAAGAACCTAATGCCTCAACACATTATGTCTAAAAATCATAAACTTCCTTCTGACCTCAAAGAAGGATAGTATTCAGCTGAAATAGGATCCATATTAACCCAGGACCACCCTGCTCCCCTCGCAGCATTTTACTATATCCTTAGGGGTTTCCTTATATTCTACATCTTTAAAATGTGGACAGTATTTCTTACTAGGCTGTAATTTAAAAAAGAAAATAAGTAAGCCTTTGTTCAATGCTTCTTTTAGGTCTGTGTTGAGATTTTTTTAATGCATGCAGGAGACACCAGGTTTTATCATTAGTCTCTGCCTTTATTGAAGATCAATAAACTCATGGCATTGAATTCTCAATCTGTGAATTATTAGCTCTCCACTGTACAGTTCTTATTATTCATTCAGCAACTATCTACTATATTCAAGACACATGTCAAAAATTTTTTATCAGTATGTTTTGCTTATTTCCAATCTCAAGTCTCCGACAGTGTCGCAAAGTTATAGGTTTTATTCCTTAGCTAGGTCTTAAAAATTAAATATATATGTATGTATATATACATACATATATATTTAATTTTTAATTAAGAAAAAACATAAAAATTATTTCCTGTTCAGGTTAGGAAACACTGTTCTTGTGCACATCAGGATTTAACACTTCCAGATGAGGAAGGCCATAAATTGTTACCACCAAAAGAGAAGAATATTAGTCATATAACTGTCTTTTCCACAGATAGGATCTGTCCAGATCTTTTTTCCTTTTTTGTTACTTACATGGAGGTTGAGCTTGAATGACCCAGCTGCAGTTCTGATTATTGGGATACTTGGCAGGGAACAATGGAGAGGAAATGGTATCAAAGGACTTAGTGAAAAGGAAGCCTCCACACGCTGGAAAACACACAAAGGCAATCACTTTTGATTTTTACTGGCTGTACAAAGCACTTGGGAGGTGAATAATTTTAATGAGTGAAAACATAAGTTCTTTTCCTTATTTTCATATTGAATGTCAAAAAGTCGCACATAAATCATGAGCAAATGGGAATATACTTAATATTTAGAATAATACTTTTTAAGTGGCAGGAAGTGGGGAAGTGCCATACAGATTAAGTATAGTTATGAATTAGGTGACTAATTCAAGCAAAACTCTGGCATTGATTCACTTACTCTGCCCACTCATAAACTGCAGGTACCCAATAATCTCTTTATAAATGGCCTAGTCTGTGAAAAAACAACAACAACAACAAAAAACTTGATTGAACAAGCCTTCTTAAGGATGAATGCATCTTATCAGAGAATTGCAAAGCTCGGTGGTTGTCCAACAAAGGGAAAGCATAAGTGGAGATCTCATGGATAAGGCAGAGGCTAAACAAGACACCAAAGGGTGAGGAAGACTAGCCCAGGGAGCAGACAGCCTGAGCAATGACAGAGAAGAGGGTAAGAGTCGCTTCTATGCAAATGTGGCGGAAACATGGCATATTAGAGGTCTGGCTGAAAAGATAGGTGAGAGGTAGGGGTTCCAAGGCCCATGAACAACCAGTAGAGTAATTTGGGTTTCATTCTCTAGGGAGTGTTGAGCCAGGGCTGACGTTGGAGCACTAAAGGATGCAATCAGAGCAGGACATTTGCAAATGAACTTTAGTGGTAGACAGAGAAAGGGTGGGTAAGATTGAAGGGGCTGTTATAATAGTTCAGATAAGAGGTAAGAGAATCATTAAATGAAACAAAATGTATTTGAAAACCTTTCTTTGAGAGCAGTAGGAGTGATTGATTTATGCAGTCTGTATTGCTGTACTGTCTGCACTGGTCCCGATATTACCCCCACCAGAACTCTTACCCATCGAACACTAAATGATTAAGAAGATACGCCTATTTTAAATGACAAGGATCCTCTACATAAAAAGTCAAAGCCATATTGAAACAGAGCAATATGGCTACTTCCCTCTTTGACAGTGGATAAAAGGGCTCATCTCAAAGGGTGACCAGAGGAGGGTTATGGCAGAGACGATCTGGTAGGAAAAACTGGGAAGTGGTCATTTTAGATGAACAATCATGGAAAACAACATTAATTCCTAAGTTTGAGCCAAGAATTAGGGAAGTTACTACTTTGAGGGTTAGAATCTGACTACATCAAAACACCAAGCCTTATAAAATTTATAATGGAATATCTCCTTCTAGTGTAAAGCCTTGGGGGGGGGGGGTGGAAATGCTGTACTACCTCTGGTAGAATAGTGGTTATGAATCGGGCTGCTAACCTTAAGGTCGTCAGTTCGAAACTACCAGCTGTTCCACAGGAGAACGATGAGGCTTTCTGCTCCCATAAAGATTTGCAGTCTTGGAAACCCTGTGCAGGGTCACTATGAGTTGGAACCAACTCCACAATACTTAACAACAACAACAACAACAACCTCTAGTATTGGACTCCTGGTGTGGCACTGTAGGATCAGCACTGGACTGCTAATCCTACAAGGTCAGTGGTTCAAACCCACCAAGCTGTTCCCCCCAAACCCTGTACAGGGTTGCTATGAGTTGGAATTGACTCAATGGCACTTAACAACAACAACAACAATCCCTAGTATTAAAGGTGCTTTTAAGTATCATTCTGAAAACTTGTTTGAGATACACATCTCTCCAAAGGAAGTTAACATCATCTAAATTAGACAAGATCAGAGTTAAAATTAAAAGCAACTGCATGCCATGGTGTCCTTGTTCTATTTACAATTCTCTTTGTTAAGTAGAAAGTTGTTATGAATTTCTGAGAGCCAGTCTCACTGTGTTGGATCACCAAGAGAAGCACTAAGAATCGTTCGCCTGTACGTCAGCCAAACCCACGTGGCACTTGCCTTGCCTGAAGCGAGCTCGGAAGCCCCTGCTTTGTCTGGAAGTACCAGACTGAAATCGCACAGAAAGGGTATTTCTTGAAGAGGTGATAGGGTTAGTCAGCTGCTGTCTTCCACACACACTGACAAGGCGAGTGGTTGCAGAGTTTAAGCCATCGTATGCCTACAAAGAAAGACAACAAGTAAAACTTAGAAACTTCAGATTTTCATCTATAGGACCCCTTTCCACAGGCCATCTGCCACATTGGTGAGTTAGTGGAAAACAACACATTTGCGGGACCTAGTAAAACTGACTTTCTTTTATAGTCTTGCAACACAGTTCCAGGGATCCAGTAACTCTTTGGATATTTCTAATGACATTAATATGCTTTTTCAGTGGGAGTTTTTCTACCAGAGTCACTATTAGACCTCAAGGTGACTTTATAAATGTCCCTTTAGCAGCCCTCCTTCCTCCGCTGACCCCAGTCCAGTCACATCTCAAATCACATCTCCAACATGCCCTGAAAATGTATGATACAAATGCAATATGTGAATAAATAGAGGAGAAATAATGATGGGGAACCACTCATTCTCAGAAACTCAACATTTGCTGGAATGGTTTCGTCTACATGGGGCCATGGTTAAGAAATAAAAGCAATGGCAGAATTCTTTCAAATAATGAGTGATATAAGCCTGATTTAGAAAATTCTGATTTAAAAAATGTATTGGGCTCTGGGTCTGTGCAGTGATATGCTGAGACGGCTTTACTACTCCACATGTACGAACAGAAGCTGCTGCCACTGTGCCAATCATTAGGAGTCTTCCTCTTTTTCACAGACTCTCCACTTTCCAACCATGATGTCCTTCTTCAGCGACTGGTCCCTCCTGATAATACGTCCAAAATATGAGAGATGAAGTCGTGCCCTCTTGGCTTCTATGGAGCACTGGTATGGTGATGTGGGTTAATGCACTGGACTGCAAATTCAGTTTTAGCTCACAAGGTCAGCAGTTCAAGCTCACCAGTGTTTCATTCTGCTGGAATCGCAAAGGCAAGGAATATTGTAGTCTTATCTACTATTCCACCACACCCAAATTTAGAGGTCCATGGAATAAGTAGATTCCAGATTTTCTCTCTCTAAGTCACCTTTTTCTCTCTGAAGTGGTACAGCCCTCTCAACAAAGAAGAATAAGGCTAGCGAAGTAAGATTAGATACTTCATAAAGTCACCCAAATGAGCCATTTCCCTGGAGACCCCTTAAAAGGGACAAATCTTCAGGGCTGGGAGTGGGCATGGGGTCTGCCAGGTTCCCAGGTCCACTCTGAGATCCTAAAATTATGGAAGCTCTGGCTGAGGCATTGCTTCACAAGGAATGCATCCAAACATCACGAGTCAAAATTATATAACAGAGAAACTACAAATTTAATTAGCATGTTATAATTTTACAACCTCTGGCATGGCACTGTAAGATAAATACTGGACTGCTAACCGCAAGGTTGGCGGTTCAACCCCATCAGCTGCTCCTCAGAAACCCTATTCAGGGTTTCTGTGAGTTACAACCAGCTCTACAGCACTTAATAACAACAATAATTTTACAAGCACCACCAAAGATATCCTAAGCTAGTCTTCAACAACTCTTCAAAGCTTCAAAAAAAGTCTTTTTTTTTTTTTTTAATGAAAAAGTGAGACTAAGCAAGTATGCTAGCTCTTACACTATTATGTCATGTGCTCCTCCCAAATCACACAGTTAGTGAAGATTAAGTCCAGAGCTTAAATCTTCTCTTCGGAAACCCTGTACAGGGTCGCTATGGGTCGGAATCGACTCGATGGCACTTAACAACAACAACAACAACAACATATTATTGCATACCACCTTTAAAATGTTCATGACAATTACTAAGTTGTGTGCACTAATTTTTATTTCATCAAAGTATAGGCCCTCTGGTAACATAGTGGGATACGAGTTGGGCTGCTAACTGCAAGGCCAGCAGTTCAAAACTACCAGCCACTCCAAGGGAGAAAGATAAGGGTTTCTGCTCCTGTAAAGACTTATAGCCTCAGAAACCCTACACAGGGTCCCTGTGAGTCGGAACTGACACCAATGCACATAACCACCACCACCATAGGAGGCAGTTAAAAAACCCACAACAATAACAAAAAAACCCAAAACCCAGATTGGAATAACAAGTCTTTCATTTGCTACACTAAATCAATATTCTCATATTTAAAAATTTTAATTTATTGCCATGTGGGTTCAACTGTTTGCTATAAGAAGAGCACTGCAAGGAAGAAAATGACAGAAACTTTGTCCCCATTTATTTAAAATTCAAAAGTTTTGAGAATAATTGAGATTCATTTTCCCTTACTTTCATGTAGTTCATCAGACAGAACCAGCAAATCATATCACTATTGTTGCTGTAATTAAGTGCCATTGAGTTAGTTCTGACCTATAGTGACCCTGTATAGGGTTTCTGAGGAGCGACTGTTGAGTTTGAACCACCGACCTTGCAGTTCAAGCCAACCAGCATTCAAGTGCTTACCCTACAGTGGCACACCAGGACTCCATAGACAAATATATTAATATAATTCCTAGATAGGTAATTCTTACTTAAGTCTATTACCAAGAGTTTTCTTGGCCTAGAAATTGATTTTCTGTTCTGTTATTTAAAAGGTAAAGGAGAGAGCAATAATTTTTTAATGCACATCTCAACCAACTCATTTCCAGATGACACTAATAAAATAAAATTGTGAAATATATTCACAAAAGAAAAAGTATCCACCATCCATAAAAGTGCGAACTGCTGGGGCTCTAAAACTGGAAGCAAGCTGATTAAAAGGTTACCTAAGTTCTACAGGAAACTCAATGAAATCAGTTAAATCCCTTTAAGAAGTATCTACAGCTTGATAAGATTTCCAAATACCCAAATTTAATTCTATTATATAAAAACAGGAGACTTTTAAAAGACAAAATTTGGCACAGTCAGTGGCTGATGTATAAAAGAATAATAAACATGAGTGGGGTTGAAAATTAACTTTCTTTAAAGAATTTGATCTTCCTCTTTGGTTCCTGAGTTGTTGTTGTTGTTAAGTGCTGTCCAGTCGGTTCCGATCTATAGCAACCCTATGTAAGGTTTCTGAGAAGCAACTGGTGAGCTTGAATTCCTGACCTTGTAGTTCAAACTGACTTTGAAGTCCAGCACATTAACCCACAGCACCACATCCTGAGACAGAACCTCAAAAACCTTAGACTTCCCGACTTAACCTAGGTTGCGTGCTAATTCAGGTTAGAATGACCACGGCATGGTATCAGCAGACATGGGGTGCTGAGGATTCCTGAGTTTATGGCAGATATCCTAAAGGAGTAGTGGACAATCATGAACTTGTAAACAAAAGGTGAGAAGTTGAGTGTCATGGGGGATATTAAAGACTGTCTGGCAGAAGACTAGAGCAGAGAATGAAGCATCCAGCTGATATGAAGTGAAGGGAGATACACAAAAAGGCCCATACTTGCAGATAGTACCCATTTGACCTAGATTCAATGGCTGGATGATCAGAACTCGACTTGAGGAAGAAAGAAGAGGAAAAAAAGTGCAATCCACTACAATTTGATGAACTTGACCTATACTTATGGAGGTAGTAACTTAAAAGAAGGAAGGAATCTTCACAGCAAGGATCATTCCTACCCCCTCTGTATACAGGGTTGACAGGGATGGGCAACTTAGACATTGGCTACCTAAAAGGAGATGCTATAAAGGCACAAAGTGACTGGCTTACAAGTTTTCCAGAGGGAGTTTAGTTTCAGAGGGAATGGGGGAAGTAAACTCTCCACTGAGTCGTTTTCAACCTGTCTGGACGGGGCTGGTGAAAGGAGATGGGGATAAGACTCTTGTGGTTCAATACTGAATAATTGTTATCAGGACTGATTGTGATTGTTGCAAATGTAAAGGTAGACATTTTGTAACAGAAAGAGGGGAGTGGTTGATCTTACAGTCCAGGAGCAGAGGACTCTAGGACCACTAAGGGAGCAGAGCAGAGTGCGGGACCCTATCCAGAGAAGTGGTGATGCCAGAGATGGAGGTAGAGATGACATGGAGAGATGGAGTGGCTGGGGACTCTAGACTCATGGAGGGAGAAGGGCTGTGGGTTGGCAGCCATGGGGCAGGCTTGCAGGGTGTGCACTTTGGTTGTCTGAATGATTATATATTCCTGAGTGTTTTGGTGTACATCCAAAACCAAACCAAAACAAAACAAAAAACCAGAGGGAATAGAAGCAAATACTGTTGAATGATGATGCATGGACGGGATTGTAATCATTACAGTGAAACGAAAATAAGAGGAGTGTAAAGCTGATGTTCTTCCATGTAAACTATCACTCAATTCATAATAAAAACTTAAATAAAATTTTAAAAAGATTGTGTTTGGTATCTATGGTCTTGGGCAAACATGGTTTTCTGGAGGACTATGTATCCTTTTATTTGTGAAGTCTGAACTATCTTCAGGTGGTTAGGGTCAGGGAAAGAGGTGCTGGTATCAAAACAGAAGGGTATAGAATTGGTAATGCATTCGTTTTTATTTGATTTACAAATTTGTTGCCACTTCTCCCCCACTCAGTATGTATGTATATGGCCTCTAAGAACAAGGTCTGTTGTTAGGCGCCATGGAGTCAGTTCTGACTCATAGTGACCCTATATACAACAGAATGAAACACTGCCCCATCCTGTGCCATTTTCAAAATTGTTCCATTTGAGCCCATTGTTACATAACTGTGTCAATCCATCAAATTGTGTGTCCTTTTCTTTATCACTAAATCTCCACTTTACCAAGCATGATGTCCTTTCTCCAGGACTGACTGGTCCTTCCTAACACCATGTCCAAAGTACAGGAGACTGAGGATGACGAGCCTGAGATGATGAATGTGACACCATTCCTATTGTATTTGTCGTTCCTGGCACAGCAAAATATGCTGTCTGATCCATTTCAGCTCACTTATGTCTAGGATATTGATCATTATCTGTTTCATTTCATTTTTGACAACTTTCCATTTTTCTAGATTTCACACTTCATATATTCCATGTTTTGAGGGATGTTTGTAGCTATTTCTTCTCAGTTTTATTTGTACCACATTAGCAAATGAAGTCTGGGAAGTTTAACTCCATTCCCATCATATAGTCAACTCTACTTTGAGAAGGCAGCTCTTCTCCAGTCATATTTTCAGTGTTTTCTGTCACTATATCTGACAAAAATAAGGTTTTTAGTGGCTAACTGTTCAGAAGTGGTCTGCCTCTCCTTCCTAGTTTGTCTTCCTCTGGAAGCTCTGCTGAAATCTGTCAACTATGGGTAACTGTGCTGATATTTAAAATACTGGGAGCATAGTCCCTGGCATTTTAACAACACACAAGCCATGCTAGCTAGATGTGAACACGAATTTTCAAACACGCAATGCTTCAATAGCTGGAGGAGATTTGGACAAATGTCAACCATTTTCAAGGTTAACACAAGTCAGCTCGTGTAGACTGACATGAGAAAGGGAAGCATTCAAGTGAGAAACTAGCATGATGATATTTATAGTTTTACAGACCTATAGTCAGAGAGTTCTAAGAACTAGTAATTTGGGAAAATAAAGGACTTGAGGGTGAGAGTTCATTTTAAGTACTCTGGACATGCTATCAGGTGGGACTAATCCCTGGAGAAGGACATCATGTTTTGTAAAGTGGAGGATTAATGAAAAAGAAGAAGTCCCTTAATAACATGGATTGACACAGCAGCTGCAATAATGGCTTCAAATGTAGCAAGGATTGTGAGGATGATGTAGGCAGCTTCATATTGTTGTACAAAGGGTCACTATGAGTTGGAACTCACTAGAGGACAACTAATAACAAGCAAAGAAAGCCTTCTATACCTTTCTACACACTCAATCAGTGATATATATATTAAAATTTTTATGGTGATTTCAGTTTTACACTTATAATTTCATTGCAATGATTATAATCTCCATGCATCATCATTCAACAGTATTTGCTTCTATTCCCTCTAATTTGGGGGGGGGGGGTAAGAGGGGTGTAATACACAGCAAAATACTCAGGAATATATAAACATTTAACAACCGAAGGGTACATTCTGAAAGCCTGCCTCCTGGCCACCAGCACTCAGTCTTTCTCTTTCCATGAATCTAGAGTCCTCAGCTGCTCCCTCTCTCCATGTCCTCATCTCTGCCTCCATCTTTAGTGTTGATGCTTCTCTGCATAGGGTACCACATTCTGCTCATGCCCTTCTCCCTAGATGGTCCTAGGATCCTCTGTCACTGGACTGTAAGATTAACTACTCCCTTCTTTTTGTTACAAAACTTCTACCTTTACAGATGTGACAGTCGCAATTAGTCATGATAACAATTACTCACTATTATATCATAAGAATCCTATCCCCATCTCCTTTTACCAGACCTGTATAGGCAAGATAAAAACTATTTAGTAGGGATTCTACCTTCCCCCCCCACACTGAGAAACTATACTCCCTCTTAGAAACTTGTAAGCCAGTCACTTTGTGCCTGTGGCTTTATAATCCTCCCCCCTCCCCCCATTTTACGTTGCCAATGTCAAAGTTACCCATCCCTAATAACGCTGGTGATATATTTTCAAATTAAAAAGAAAATTTTCATCAAAGCAATTCCAACTCAAAGTGACTCTATAGGATCAATTAGAACTGCCCCATAGAGTTTCCAAGGCTATCATCTTCACAGAAACAGATTACCACCTCTTTCTACTGTGGATGATGGGTTTGAATCACAAACCTTTCAATTAGAAGCCAAGCACTTAAGCCACTGTGCTACTAGGGGTCCTTTTGGTAATATAAACATATAGTATTTAAAAGGATGCATTACTTAAAAACAGGTGGAAGAAATTCCTTTGACATGTCCAAAGTCTTAACTAAAACTCTTAATAGGCTTTCAGAACCGATCTTGATAGGGGAGCTGTGATTTTCTATTCAAGTGGACAAGTGGTTCCCCTGTCTATGGCTTAGCTTCTTCATCTGTAAAATGGGACTGATACAAGTATATAATTCTTCTTGTTCATGAGAATTAAATGAGGCAAATGATACGAAGTACTGAGTGAAGTTCTTGGTAAATAAGTGCTTCATAGATATTATAAGCTTGTCCTATTAAAGTAAGGAGCTCTGGTAGTATAGTGGTTATTAGTTGGGCTGCTAACCTCAAGGTCAGCAGTTCAAAACTGTCAGTTGCTCTGTGGGAGAAAGATGAGGCTCTCTGCTCCCATAAATATTTACAGCCTCGGAAACCCTATACAGGGTCACTATGAGTCAGAACCAACTCCACGGCATACAGCAACAATAAATATTAACATGAGAGTCCTGGTGTGGTGCTGTAGGATAAGCATTGGGCTGCTAACCACAAAGTTGGTAGCTCAAGCCTACCAACCACTCCTCATAAACCCTATACATGTCACTGTGAGTCAGAGCCCACTCAATGGCACTTAACAACAACATTAACATGAGACTAAGGGATAGCTACATGGTTTGTAATAAGAACATCACTTTTGAAGGCAGAGAAGTAGAAAGCTATGGAAAGAATTCCAAGATGACAAAAAAAAAAAAAAAAGAATTCCAAGATGACAGGAGCTTGAATGGGAGGCATAGTGAAAATTTCCTGACTGGAGGTGTGTAGTAGTAGTCAACTTCTGATATAGCGCCCCTGGATTCCTGGTTCTTTGACATGCTCCCCTGGATTCCTGGCTCTTGGTGTTTATGTCCTGAGTAATCTCTGCCTCCGTGCATGTAGGCTGGACCTAATGACTCACTTCTAATGAATAAAATGTGACAAAAATGATGAGACAGTTCTTCTGTGACTAAGTTACAAAAGATGATGACTTTCTTTTTGTTAGCTCTCTCTTGATGTGATTTTTCTTGGGCTCTCTCGTCCTTGCTCTGATGAACAGATACAACATGTTGAGATGCTCTATGAAGAAGTCCACCTGACAAGATGCCTCTGGTGAAAGGTATTAAGGAATACTGCTAACAGCTATACCTAGCAAGGATCCGGGTAAGCTGAAGCTGCATTCCTATCCGTCCCCCCTCCCCTGACCCCCCAAATATACAAATTGTTTAGGCCTCTAAGTGTTAAGAGTAATTTTCTAGTCAAGAATGAATGACTAATGCAGTGAATGTAAAATGAAGGAATGAAGAAGAAACGAACAAAGAATTGTAAAAACAAAGATGTCTAATATTGCATTTTCACTGAACTATTATCTTGTTCTTTGCAGTAATCACCTGCCAGTAACTGAATATGTCATCAAAATTTACTACACAAAAGGCTTCAAGTTCATGGTGTTTTGGAGAGATTTAAGAAAAGAGGGGGAAGGAACTAAATTTCAAGTTGGGCTTAACAAGAGATGGAGTGAAAGGAAACAGCCATAAAAGGCCTGCTGCAGAGAGCTTGAAATGTTAGCAATGGAAAGAGATGGAAAAAGGAATGACTAGCAAAACACAAGCTGCTTCCTTTGCCCTCATCACCCAATCCAAGAATTCCTGAAAATATTAGGGGTGGAGGAGTTAATGAGTTTTCTACAATTCTTGGGATGGAGTTAATCTTTTCATCAGAATGACAATGGATGAGGTACCCCTATTTACAGGGTGGCAAAATATAGATCACTGTTAGAAGAAGTCTTTACACACCTTTATGAATGAAGACGTATTACGTAGTCCTATTAAGAAATATTTTGTGATATTTTAGATAACTGAGCTCTAGTATTTAAAAACCACAATAATGGTAACAGAAATTCTTAGTCCAAGTTAGATATGGATGAGTCATTTGTTATTCTATGTATTCAGACCAAATTTATTGAATCAAGAATTCACTAGAATCTTGTTATTAAGTGCCATAGAGTCAATTCTGACTATAATGACCCTGTGTAAGGTTTCCAAGGCTGAAAATCTTTTCAGGAGAATAAAGCCTCATCTTTCTCCCACAGAGTGGCTGGTAGGGTCAAACTGCCAACCTTGTGGTTCTGTGGTTTAACCCTACTAGAATCTTACAAATAGTAAAACCCCCATCTACACTGGAGGAAGGTAAAACTTGGAGAAGCCAGGAATCTTCTGCTGCTGTGATCTGTCATCCAGTCTCTCTATTCTCCAGAATTGGGAGCATCAAGTCCCTTTCTGGAGGATAGTCTTGGATCATGGGACCCACAGCTGTGACTGACCTGTACCTTATCCCAGTTTAAGAAACTGGGTTCCTGATTTGTTTGATTGGTTTCTTCAGGACTTAAGTCTCTCAAAACTCCAGGTCTAGTGATAAAACCTAACACCTGCAGCTCTCAGCCTAGCTTGGTTAACTGTTCCACTGCCCACAGAGTCTGTGGTCTACAACAGAGTAGTGTTTGGAAAACTCCATCAACGCCCAATTTTTATTTTCTTGTGTTTTCTACTCTAGCATTTTATCCTAAAAATGGAAATTTTATGAAACATAGCCTTTTGAGTTAACATTTTCATAGATATATATATAATTCATGTGCTACAACATTTGCTCATCTTCATTGAGACTCAGCATTTACAAATATGGACTTTGGATTACCTACTTGAGTTCAAATTATGACTCTAATGTTTATTAGCTGTGGCACCTTCAGCAAATTATTTCATCTCCTCATATCGACTTTTCCTTATTTGGAGAGGTAACTGTCAAGCTACTGTGAAGAAAAAAATGTATTCCTTGCATTTATAGGTTTAGAGATCACTGGAGGTTTAAGAGAGTTCTTTGCATGAATGATGGGGACAGAAACTGTAAGAAAGTGGATTGATTTATGAGTGCAAAGCAAGGGAGCAAAGACAATTGTTGTTGTTGCTAAGTGCCTTTGAGTTGGTTATGACTCATAGCAACCCTATATGGTGTTTCTGAGGAGCGGTTGGTGGCTTTGAACCAATGACTTTGTGGTTAGCAGTCCAGTGCTTATCCTACAGTGCCACAGTAGAGCTCCATGAGGAAAATGAGACCCCTTTATTTTCCTTTGAATATTAGTCTCTCATAGGGTCAGAATGAGGATTTACTGAGAAAACTCTTGGCATGTGCTAATCACTCAGCAAATGCTAATAACCATTATGAGAAAACTCTTCCTTTGTTTCTTCTTTAAGTTCTCTGAAAAATAAGCTTATCATAAGTTGTTCAAGAAGCTATGAGATCCATTTATATACCAGACTGAGTTTGGGATGACAGAGTATCAAATCCAGTTCTGGACGAACAGAGATTTAAAAAAAAAAAATCTTTGTGTTTCTTGTCAAAAGCCTTCCCTACAACACCTGCACTGCTCTGCAACACAATTTCATATAGAGAAAATGGAACCCCAAAGGATGTCAACTCAACATCCGTGCTCAACTCAAACTACATTGCTCATCTCTCAGGTACACAATCTGTGCTGACAGGCTACATTCAGTCCATCTTAAATTTCCCAACTGCTCAATAAAGTTCAATGGAAAGCTCACTGGTCTTAGTTGTCAGAATACCTAGTATTAAGTGCTGGATCCTAGAGTATTTGTTCTTGTCAAGACAATATGGAACTTTCTTGTTACTAGTTTCATCCTAAAAATTGGGGTAGGTAATTCTCCCTCCCTGCCTGATCAGGTTATTTGAAACGGTCAAAACAGATAACATATGTGAAAACTGTATGGAGATTTTTCATTATTAATATGATGGTTGACTTTCTCCTATTTCATTATATCAAATGTATTTCATACATTTTTTTATGGACTTTGGCAACATGTATTGAAGTTAAAAGGCAGCAATCCCGCTTTTAGGTGTCTATCCTAGAGAAAGGAGTCCTTGTGCTGGACCACAAGGTTGGTGGGTCAAGCTCACCAGCAGCTCCTTGGAAATCCTATACAAGGTCGCTAAGAGTTACAACAAATTTGCCAGCACTTAATAAAACAACAACAACAGAGAAGGTGTCCTGGTCAAACCAATTTTGACCACAAAATTGGTTTGAACTAAAAGATTGGCGATTCAAATTCACCAGCTGCTCCTTGGAAACATTATATAAAGTCACTATGGGGCGGAACCGACTCAATGACACTTAACACCAACAACATCTTATAGAAACTCTTGTAGGGTTTCACACAGTAATAAGTACAAAAATGCTCATTACAAAAATGATAGTAAGATCAGTCAAGGAGAATCATAAGCCCAAATTCTCACCAGTGGTTTCCTCTAGGTAAAATGGGAAGAGGACAGTATCAGTGAAGGATAAATGTGGGATTAAAATATGTCTTTAACAATCTATTTATTTTTTGAGAGGTGGGAACTTAAGGCAAATACAGAAAAATATGATTTAACAAATGTTGACACTGAGATGTTTTTGTTTATTACATATTTTAATGCATTCTCATGCCTATATTTTCTTATGTACATAAAAATTTTATAACAGAGTTTTCTATAATGATAAGGAAATCTATATCAAGAAATAATAGGAACTATACCCCAAGATTCACATCTAAAGCTGTTCTTCATAACATCATTATAATAGGAAAAAAATCCTAGTTAATCTAAATGATCAAAAATAAGCTCATACAGCTGGGAACTTTAGACCAAGAGAGGGAGAGGGGCTTTGTGCTGATGACCCAGGGGCAGGCTTGCAGCGTATACCCTTTGGTTGGTTGATGATGCATGGAGGGGATTGTAACCATGGCAATGAAATGATATATGATAGAATGAATGTAAAACTAATGTTCTCCCATGTAAACTATCACACAATTCACAATAAAATATTTTTTTAAAAAAGCTAATAGATAACTAAATTGTAGTGTGACCATATATTGTCAAAAGAAAACTGTTTTAAAAAAAGAAATATATTAAGATTCTAGCTAGTGGAAATGCCTGATACAAAATTATATACAGTATTACCTTATCTATGTATGTCTATGTGCTTCTGTGGGAAATAAACCAGAGTTTTATAGTTTATCTCTACATTTTCATATTATGAATGGCACTAACTTCTTATTTCTTCTTTTCTGTATTTTACAATTTCAATATGAACACTGTGTAAAAACTTCTAATAAAATATATGAAAACTTTTTAAGTATTTCACCATTTAGACATATAAATGATCACATAAAAAGACACCAAAGTAAGCTATTCATATAACAGCACTACTACACTGTCTCTGCTAAAATTAATACCATTTAATCTAGCCTCATGCTGCCTGACAGGAATGCTTCCAGTTAAAAGTATATGGCTTCTGTTTTAAGACCTTCAAGACATTTGTTAGTTGGCCAATATCTATAACTGTACTCCAGACTTCTCTTCTAAGCCCCAGGCTCATATATCCAACGGCATACCAGACATTATCTCTTGTATGCCCCCATAAAAATTGAAAGACAATATCTGAAATTGAATCCATCATCTCCTTTCTCTCCCTCCTAAATCCTTCTCCTACATCTCACCTCAGTAAATGCCAGAAGCATATACCCAATTGCCCAATCCATTTTAGATATTTCCCATATTCCCCAAACCCAACGGATCTGCCTATTCTATGAATTCTCCCTCCTATATATCACTTGAATCCCTCCCCTCTATGTGGTATCTCATCTTGGTGTCTTTGTGTCTTGATGTGGAACCTCAACTATTCTTGTCTAGATTTCTACAAATCAAACCAGTTGCCAGAGTTGACTCTAATTTATGGTAATCCCATGCATTTCAGTTGCTGATTTTTCAGAAATCTGTCACTAAATCTTTCTCCCAAGGTAAATCTGAATGAGCTCAAACTTTTCATATTTCTGTTAGGAACTGAGTGTATCAAACATTTGCACAACCCAGGAACTGTAGATCACTATATCAGCCTTAAATTCTCCCCATCTCCAATTTGTCCCTTTCATTCTAGTCTCCAAGCAACTGTGTGCCATGTGTGCTCTTTCTAAAATGCAAAATCAAATACAAAAGAAACACCGAGTATCCCAACACATTTTAACATTGTATTGAACATAAGCAATCACTGATGCTTTGTTTAAAAACTAAAAATACAAGTGACATGGGTACAATGACCAACATTTCAGTCCCTTTTCTCATGGACCATCAGGACCCTGGAATGATTGAATGACTCAAGATCACCTTACTGAAATAGCAGTTATCACTTAAATAGCCTAAAGCACATGACTGAAGGGGAAGGAACAGATTTTAGCTTCTCAGAAATATTTGAATTTTCATTTCTAGAAACTGGAATATGGAATATGTTCCTTTAGATTGTTGGCAGGGTAGAAGATGGGGAAAATTTCTATTGTATAGCCTCTCTTCTTATCTTAGTAAGTTTCATCTTGATCAGGAAGAAAACTAACCAGCCTAGTGTGGAGGCTGGGTGTGGTGCTGTAGGATAAGCACTAGATTGCAAGGTCAGCAGTTCAAACCCATTCTACAGGGCCATTATGAGTCAGAATGGTACTTAATAACAACAATATATAGGTTAAGATTTTTACAAATAGGAGTAAGGAGAAACAATCTTGATTTAAAATGAAAAACTGCAGCATTTTTAAAATCCACAAAGTATGAACATATTACACCTTTGTTTTAAGGTAAGTTTTTTATGCAAAGAAACTATAAGCCTATATGAATATACTTTTAGTTTCATCTGACATACTCTTTTCTTTCTTAATGTACGAATCTTCTGGAAGGTATGAAAATAATATATTTATTAACTGTTAACATTTATGGACAAAGTAAATTGAAGAATGTATAAAATGTTTATAAAGTACATCTTAACAATTTAAAAATATTTCAAAATAAAATAAAATGGGGCTATTCCTGGTGTGGTGTTGCAGGAGAGCACTGAACTGCTAACCACAAGGACAGTGGTTCAGGCCCATCAGCTGCTCCTGGAATGCTCTAGATAGGGTCACTATGGGTCAGAACCAACTCGATGGCATCTAACAACAACAATTTATAAATTAATGATAACAATTAGTAATGAACTGAGGAGTGTAGATCCAGTTCTGTATACCTAAATTCCACAATTTTTAAATAAATAACTTAAAGGTCTTCAGCATTGCATTTGTTGTTGTTGTTAAGTGCCATTGAATTGGTTCTGACCCATAGCGACCCTGTATAGGGTTTCCTAGGAATGTAATTATAAAAGCAGTAGAAGTTGTAATAAAAAAAAAATAAGAGTAGTAACTAATACTTGTCTGTGCTAGACCCTGTAATAAATTCAATATTTCAATGTTATCATTCTTAGAACTCCGTTCTGTGATTTGAAAACTTCAGGCTCAGAAAATATAAGTAACTTGTCCACAGTTACACACTGAGTAGTGTATCAGTATGTAAACACCATCTGCCTGACATTTGGTCAATGCTCCTTGAATCCAGAGACATGGCAAAGTAAAGCTGTATTCATTGAGTCAGAATACTGAGAGACCAAGATTCTATCAAGTGGAGATGTCCATGGTCTCCTAAAAAGATAATTATAGTAGTTCTGGAAATGGAATGGCAATCTCTCATCACTTATCTAGTCTGGCAATAATGCATTGTTATTGGCATTTTGGCAAGTCTTATATTGGGCTCCTATGGATTTCAGAGTACCTGTCATCTGTCATGCATTCCATTCCTCTGAACATGCCTGGGACACTCAGCACAGCTAACTGATCAGAAGGTGTCATGGGAACACAGTGTCTAGGACCAATAAATAAACCTAGGATGTCAGGTTCCTAAACTGGATTCTATTCCTGGATTCAGACATGCATTCATGCCTCACCCTTTTCAGATTCAATTATAAACCAATCTCTGTCTAGCATGATGCCTGGTTTGGCCTTCAGCCTGTTACTTATGGCTTTACTTCATCCTGTCCCCATTTCATTGGAGAGCACACATCTCCTACTTTGGATTGCCTTGTTAGGATGAAAAATGTGTAAAGGGATAAGATATTTAGTGGCAGATGATGCAAAAGTGATAATTCACATGAGGGTGCAAAGTCAATCCTGAAGATAGAGAGCTAATGAAATCTTGTTCATATGTGATATATCGTTGTGTAGCTGCTAATGGAATTCCCATTTTGATTGTAAACTGCTCCAAGTTTAGAGGAAATATTAAGTGATAGGGAGGGGATTCCCTCAGGAAATTATCCAATCTGTTAAAACCAAAAATTTAGGGAAGGAAGGAAATGAGAATATTACTCATTATAGCAACACTTCTTGGCAGTAGGGAGAGAGGAAGTATCAGTTTCCTCAGTCTATTTTCCAGTGACCCTCCTTTGAAATTAATTCCCAAGTAAAATTCACAACCACACATCTGATGTGGAGGCTTTATCACTTCTATTCCTTTGTTCTACATTATCCCACTCGGCCTTCAAATGTTATGGGAGGCTCTCATAAGGGTGTTGTATAAGCAATGACTCAAAGATTACTGGAAATGTTGAAATCCCAGGAGCTCACTTATTTTCACAAGCACTTAAGGAGATGCTGAGCTGAAATTTAATCAAAACAAAACAAAGCCTGCATCCATAGTTTGAGAACTGGGGCTTTGATTCAATCATTCTTTGCTTTGGGGGTGCAAAAGATCGGCACAGCTTTTGATAATCCATTTGTTATTGGAATACAAAATGGCCAAGCTGGTTACCAAAAGCAAGTCATGAAATAAGGAGGTCTTCACAGATTATTCTCAAGTGTCAAATGGAAGCTAAATTTTCTGTGGTGAGCTGTGAAAGAGTGGGGTGTCGGAAAAGATGAGAGGGGGTGGAGAAGAGAGTAACAGGGAACAAGACAGGGAGAAAGGAGAAACGGGGAGAGAGGAAGAAAATGGAAAAGAGAGAGAAGTGGGGAGAGAAAAGAACTGAGAAAGAGGGGGGAAAGGAAGAACAGCAGGAGAGAAAGAGAAGAGACCAACTGGGAGAGAGAGATTGATTTTTGTCATGGATTTATTTATAAAGCAGTAAATATTTAATAAAGAATTGTTTCTGTTGTCTCTTTGGACACCTAGTTCTATTATTCCTGTTTCCATTTGCTTTGCTTTTAAAAGGAAACACATCACGGGTGGTGTTTTAAAAGAATAAATAAAAGTATGAATACAGCTCTGCTTGTCTGTCCTGTTTCACCCTGTGCCTGTCTGTGAAATAACACGAACAAAACCAGATAACACAGCTTTGAGGGCTTTGGGAAAATCTGGTTTTCTTCCCTTCAAATCAGACACATTGCTTTCTCCTAGATAGTCACAAAAAACTTCAGAAAGAAAACTGTTACTTGTCAAATCCTTTTTTTGTTGTTGTGTTTTGTATGAGGGTTCTGGTTGGCCTAGTATATTTCCTCCAAATGAGAGGCTGGACCTGGATTGTGGTCTGTTTGCTTTCATCTGCTTCTTACTGATTTCTCACAAGGCAGACATTCCATTGTGCTGAGCAAAGAGGATGCTGAAATCGGAGGTCAGGAGTCTCAGGGGGCCAGTCGGTGCTGTTGGATGGATTTCTCTCTTCCAGCTCTCACTCTGAGCTACATCCAGCATTTCTCAGAGATCAATAAGAACTAGCAGAGCTACATGGATTTAAGGCTCAGAAGAGACACTCTAATTAAGCAATTAAGTTGTTATTTGAAGGTCACTTTAATACGCAGTTTTCGTGAAAGGAAATATAATAAAGCCATTTTCATGCTAACCAGACAGTCATCCCCAGCCAATGGGTCTCATAGCAAGAAAGACTCACAAATGTGTCATTCAGAGAGTCCAAGGTTAATTACACCAGACACTCAACAGTAACTGAGCAGAAAGTGCAAACATGTTACCAAATTACTTGAAACCTGAGTGCAAGTTGGCTTTCTGATTAGTTTCCCAAGATACTATCACTGTTTCAATGAAAGTTAAAAAAAAAATTCTGCTTCTCTCTTTTTTCATTATTATTGTTTTTGTTAAGTGCCATTGATTAGGTTCCAATCCATAGAGACACTGTATCAGTTTCTGAGGAGCAGCTGGTGAGCTTGAACCACTGACCTTCTGGTTCAAACCAGCCTTGAAGTCCAGAGCATTAAGCATACCAGGATTCCAACATAGATTTTCATTATTTGTTGTTGTTAAATGCTGTCAAGTCATGGTGGCCCTGTAAGCATGAAATTCTAGAAAATGCACTTCTGTAATATTATCTAAATTTACTCAACAAAAGAGTGGGATCATGTATCCATAATAGTGCTAGAGAGTATACTCAACACAACACAGTCCTACATGTGTCGTCTGAAGTTTTCCAATGAAACATAGATAATTGCAGGAGTAGAAACAACAATCATTCATTTATTCAGCCATGCAACTATCAGTAATTCATACAACAAACAGACTGACATCTTTGGTGAACAAAGATTGGTGGTGGTGGTTGGTAGTTATGTGCCTTGGAGTCGGTTCCGACTCGCAGTGACCCTGCATAGGGTTTCCGAGGCTGTAAATCTTTATGAGAGCAGAAAGCCTCATCTTTCTTCTGCAGAACCGCTGGTAGCTTTGAACTGCTGACTGTGAGATTAGCAGCTTGACTTGTAACCACTATACTACCAAAGCTTCTTACAAAGATTACTACTATGGATTAAAGCAAAGGGGAGCTAAACAGTGTATAACTGTTCTTTTTTTTTCTCTCTCTCTCAATTCCCACTGGTTTCCTGGACTTGCTGAGTTGTGTCTTTACTCATGAAGTCAAAAGTAATTGCCTGGGGTTACCTTGGATTTACCCTGCCCACAATGGGGACCAATAGGTCTCCTGCAAGGATAGTTCTTTCTGTCTAACAATTAGAACGTGGAGGTAATCTCATATGTAACACCTGCTGTGCTTGTATCCCAGAACACCAACAGAACCTCAGCAGCTGTATGATTCTGTTACCCTCAGGATGAAGCCATCCTGATGTCACATGGTCCTTAGGGTCGATTTCTTCCACTCCCACCTTGTTCTCATCTTTCTTTCCCAAATATAACTCTTACCTAAATCTCTCTTTCCTAGTTTTTCTCTTTCTGCTTTTGTTTCCCAGGAACCCAATTTTATACATGAGCAAACTAAGATCCTTAGTGAGTGAGCAGTACTAGGTCCAGAACTAGTGACCCGCAAAGGGTTAGATCAGGTACAGAGCAGGCATCAAGACTGAATGAAAAAGTGAAGCTCATATCTCCTGATCTCTTAGCAAGGATCATTTCCACCTGAAATTCGAATACTTTTCCTTACATTAAAAAATGAAGTCTGGAAAAAAAAAAAAGAAAGAAAGAAAAACAGAGGGAATGGAAGCATATACTGTTAAATGATGATGCATGGAGGAGTTTGGAGGAGTTTGTAATCATTGCGATGAAAAGATGGTGTAAAGCTGATGTTCAAGTCTGGGTCCAGCTGATAAAGAATTCAAAATAGTTACCAAGCAACTCTAATTTTATTTTCTCCCTATCCTTTGGCAGATATGAAACTCTGGTGACACTGTAGGCTAGGTGTGGGTCCTCAAGGTCCTCAAACTCACCAGCTGCTCTTCAGGAGAAAGAAGCATTTTCTGTTCCCATGAAGATTTACGGTCTCTGAATCCCTATGTAGGGTCGCTATGAGTTAGGGTTGGTTTGGTTTGGTTTTCCAAGTTGTTCTTTAGTCGATGTTTCAGTTCCCTGTATGTATACTGCCATTTCAGATTTTGCCACCAAAACACTTCTTACTTTAGAAAGTAGAAGGCTTAAATTATAGAGCTGGTCCTTTTAATTGCTACCTGACTATGACTCTAACTCTTCTGAAACCCAATGTTCTTATTTCTAAAATGAGAAAGTGACATGAAATTATATCTTTCAACCTTAACAATGCATGATCAATGTGTCTATGACAGTTAACCAAGTCACTTAAAATTAATATTTCTATATCTTACAATCCAAACTCTTATAGAATTTTTTTTTAAAAAAGCATCATGTGTAGAAATTGTTGGATTGGTATGTTTTGCTGTGTATATTTTCACCAAAAAGCCTAAACATTATTATAAATGATATGTTCCAAGTATAGTTCACATTGCTATTGAATTATGCTTGGATACTATGGTGGTTTGCATGTTGTTGTGACTCTGGAAGCTATGCCACCACAATTTTTAATACAAGTAGGGTCAGAAGAGCTTCCAGACTAAAACAAACTAGGAAGAAGGAAAGGCAGACGATGTCTAATATTTAGTCACTGAAAACCTTATGAACAGCAGTGGAATATTGCCATCACCAGAATATTAAATATTGAAACACGAGTACCAGAATATTGTTAGATATAGTGCCAGAAAATGAGCCTCTCAGGTTGGAAGACACTCAAATACGACTGGGGAAGAGCTGCCTCCTCAAGTAAAGTTGACCAAGATAACACAAATGGAGCTTCATTTGGTAATGGGGCACAAATCAAAATGAAGAGAAACAACTGCAAATATCAGTTAGTAGTCAGAATATGAGATATACGAAGTACGAATATAGGAAAATTGGAAACTGTCAAAAATGAAATGGAATGCATAAAATATATATCCTAGGCATAAATGAACTGAAATGGACAGGTATTGACCATTTGAATCACACATTCACATGGTTGACTATGCCAAGAATGAAAAGTTGAAAAGGAATGGCATTTCATTCATCATCAAAAAGAGCATTTCAAGATCTGTCTTGAATTACAACACTGTCTGTGATAAGGATATGTTAATACAAGGATGACCAGTTAATATAACTATTATTCAAATTTACACACCAACCACTAAAGCCAATGATGATGAAATTGATGAATTCTATCAACTTCATACAGAAATTGATCAAACATGCAATCAAGATGTATTGAAAATTATTGGTGATTGGAAACAAAGGTAGAAACAAAAAGAAAGTATCAGTGGTTGGAAAATATGGCCTTGTTGATAGAAATTATGCTGGAGATGGCATGATAGATTTTTTTGAAGACCAATGAATTGTTCATTGCAAATACCATTTTTTTTAATGTTTTATTGTGAATTATATGATAGTGTACATGGCAGAACATTGGTTTTACATTCATTCTATTGTATATCGTTTCATTGCCATGGTTACAATCCCCTCCATGCATCATCAACCAACCAAAAGGTATACCCTGCAACTCTGCCCCCTACACTAGCAAATACCATTTTTAAACAACATAAAAGTTGACTATACACATGGACCTCACCAAATGGAATATACAGAAACCAAACTGAATGCGTCTTTGGAAAGAGACTGTGCAAAAGTTCCAAATCATCAACCAAAATAAGGCCATAGGCAGATGTGGAACAGACTATCAATTGCTTATATGCGAGTTCAGGCTGAAGCTGAAGAAAAGTAACACAAGTCCACAAGAATCAAAATATGACCTTGAACATATCCCACCTGAATTTAGAGATCATCTCAGGAATAGATTTGATAAATGAGATACTAGCGACCAAAGACCAGAAGAGTTGTGGGATAACATCAAGAATATTGTATAAGAAGAAAGCATAAGGTCATTAAGAAGACAAGGAAGAAGGAAAAGACCAAAACAAATGTCAGAAGAAACTCTGAAACTTGCTTTCCAACATAGAGATGCAATAGCAATGGAAGAAATTAGCAGGTAAAAGAGCTGAACAGAAAATTTCAGGGGTCAGCTAAAGAGGAAAAGTCAAATATAATGAAATGTGCAAAAGACCTGGAGTTAGAAAACCAAAAAGGAAGAACACACTCAGCATTTCTCAAGATGAAAGAACTGAAGAAAAAAATTAAGCCTTGACTTGAAATATTGAAGGATTCTATGGACAAAATACTGAATGATACAGATAGCATCAAGATGATAAAAGGGATACAGAGACACTGTACCAAAAAGGAATGGTCACTAGTCAACCATTTCAAAAGACAATATATGATCAAGAGTCAATGGTACTGAAGGAAGAAGCTGAAGGTGCACTGAAGGTTTTGGCAAAGACCAAGGGTTTGGGGACTGGAATACAAACTGAAAATTTTCAACAAATTGATGCAACACTGGAGACACTCATTCATCTATGCCAAGAAATTTGGAAGACAGCTATCTGGCCAAATGATTGGAAGTGATCTATATTTGTGCCCATTCCAAAGAGAGGTGACCCAATGGAACGTGGAAATCATTGGACAATATCATTAATATTGTATGCAAGCAAACTTTTGCTAAAGATAATTAAAAAGCAGCTGTAGTAATACATTGACAGTGAGCTGCCAGAGGTTCAAGCCAATTTCAGAAGAGGGCATGGAACAATTAATATCACTGCTGACGTCAGATGGATCATGGATGAAAGCAGAGAATACCAGAAAGATGCTTACCTATGCTTTATTGACTACACAAAGGCTTTTGATTACGTAGATCATGACAAGCTATGGACAACATTGCAGAGAATGAGCATTCTGGAACAGTTAATTGTGCTTATGGGGTACCTAGACCTAGACCAAGAAGCAGTATTTAAAACACAACAGAGGGACACTAAATGGTTACAATCAGGAAATGTGTGCTCCACTGCTGTATATTTTCACTATGCTTACACAACCTGTATAATAACCAAATAATCTGAGAAGCTGGATTATATGAAGAAGAATGGGTCATCAGGATTGGAGAATGGCTCATTAACAACCTGTGATATACAGATGATACAACTTTGCTTGCTGAAAGTAAAAAGGACTTAAAATACTTACTGATGAAGATCAAAGACCATAGCCTTTGGTTGCACTTCAATTTAATGAAAACAAAAACCCTCAACACTGGGCCAACAAATAACACAAAAACATATGTAGAAAAGATTGACGTTGTCCAAGATTTCATTTGGCTTGGATTCACCATCAACACTCATGGAAGCAGCAGTCAAGAAATCAAACAACATTTTATATTAGGCCAATCTGCTGCACATGATCTCTTTAAAGTGCTCAAGAGCAAAGAGGTCAGTTTGAGAACTAAGGTGTTCCTGACCCAAGCCATGGTATTTTCCACAACGTATAAAGAAGACCATAGATGAATTGATGCTTTTGAGTTATGCTGTTATAGGAAAATATTAAAAGTACCACGGACTGCTAGAAGTACAAACAAATCTGTGTTGGAAGAAATACAGTCAGAATGCTCCTTAGAAGCCAAGATGAACAGACTTTGTCTCTCATACTTCACACATAATATTAAGATGGACCAGTCTCTGGAGAAGGACATTATGCTTGGTAAAGTGTAGAGTCAGCAAAAATTAGGAAGACCCCTAATGAGATGGATTGGCATAGTGGCAACAGCAATGTGCTCAGGTGTAGCAACAAAAGTGAGGTTGACGCAGGACCAGACAGTGTAACATTCTGTTGTGCATAAGGTCATTATGACTTGGTGGCATCTAACAACAACAATAAATTGAATAACACATTTGAGTGTATTAAAAATTCTTTGTACCAAACATAATCTGACAGCATCATTGGCAGATGAATATTTTTCTCTTTGCAAAAGACTCTGTCTAAGCAACAGGTCCAAGAAGTTACTTATAATGTCTCTAGAATGAATGACTGGCTTTGTATAAACTTACACTGCAGAGGTGTTATGTAAGATATTGGACTTTATGGTAAGTTTCACATCTAGTGTTCATACGGTTATTAAGACAGATAGCTGGTGGCTTAATAACTGCCTTCCTGAGTCCCTGGACAATAAAATACAACTTGGAGCATGACATTGCCTTCTGTGGTTTCAAACTCTGAAGACCTCCCATCTCTATAACTGGGTCCACTTGACTATCATTCATAGCAAATCTCTATTCCAGTTTATGGGTAGTGCAACCATAGGTCTGTCCCAAGTTCACTTGCACAGTTCTTACTTCACATTTCTTTGTTTTTGTAAAATGTTTTTTTCCCATTAAATAGGAAGTGATGTTTTATGAGGAAGATCATAAGTACGTTCTTCTTTTATGAAGAACTCCAGGCTCAGGATGAAAGATGACCTTGGCTCCTAAGTCCTTTGTTCCTTCTAGCATTCACAGTGCCTCTATTTCTTCCATTGTATGTTGAATATACTTCTCTAAGGGCACTCATCATTAGAATTTTTATGACTATGGTGGAACTTTCTATATCATAAGCAGACCACCTACACTTATTGTTTCAAATATCGCCAAAACAAATCTGACACAGGTGCTACTATTATCCACATTTCCTAGCTGAGTAAACTGATACAGAAAGATTAACTTTCACCCAAGTAGCATGAGTAGAAAATGTCTTAGCCCCAGGTCCATCTCACCACAGAGTATCTCACTCAAGTGCTTCGAGGCATCTGCTTCTGCACGCCTCATCTGTCCACTGTCTAGTATACTCCAACTGTTTCATATGGAGACCCTGATTCTGACAACTTGTTTGAACTATGATGTGTTGTATTCTGTCTTATTTATCAGGCCTGTATTTGACTTTATCTTTTCCCACCTCTCGCTATGAGTTGGAATCAACACCATAGCACATAACCAACTAATGCCTATGAAGGAGTCCTGCCGTGGCACTGTGGGTTAATGCGCTGGACTGCAACGTCAGTTTGAACTACAAGGTTGGCAGTTCAAGCTCACCAGTTGCTCTTTGGAAACCCTATACAGGAACACTATGGGTAAGAACTGACTCGATGACACCTAACAACAACAATGACTATGAAGTATCATCTTTGAGTTTCTACTTCTTCCTTTTGCACTTTGCCAAGCCCAGCCCAGCTGCATGCTGAGACAGGGCAATGATTAATAGAAAATGTATTTGTGTATTTATATTTCATGTAGGTGGGAAACCCTCCTCATGAGCACAGGAGGGAAAAAACACAGTCAAGCTGGATGTGCCTTTGACTTAGGTTTTGCTTTGGCCACATACAATTGTATGCAGAAATCTATGGATTTTAGGACTTTACCTAAGGGAATAAACTATGGCTGGCATCATAAAGACTGGGGGCAAGGACAAGTGGTAAAGAAACGCCCACCACAGACAAAAATGTGAGATGGCCAATTTGTCTCTGGTCCATACATACTTCTTTTAAAGACCTATCTTCTGCCTTAAGGCTTTTTTTTTTTTTTTTCACCTTCAATCTTTAAGACTATTTTAAGAGAGAATGGAGTTCCTGTTTGGTGGTTATTTTTGCAAAGTTAGCATACAATCCATCAATGCTTAGAAGATAATCTTTTATTTACCTCATCTAGCCAAACACTCCTCATACTGACTTTAACATTTGCTCCCCTTTCTCTGCCATTTTTGTTTTGTTGGATGTTCTTTTTATTTATCTTGCTTTGCCATTTTTGTTGTCTTGGGATTCTTGTTTCAGTGAATTGATGTCTTTCACAAGGTTTGGGACTTTTCATAATTTATTCAAATATTATTTATCTCTCCTTTCTGAGACTCAAAGTAAATACGTGTTTTACCTTTTCTAAGTGTTAAGTGTCTTACCCTCTTCTGTATTTTTCATCCTCTTATTTATTGGTGACTTCTTCTGGATAGAGATTCTTCCAACCTATCTTCCAGTTCACTATGGTTCTCTTCAACTGTGTTTAATATATCTAAGTTTTCAATAGATACTTCAACTGAGGATTTCAATTAAGCTTTTGTCTTTATTGGTTCTAAAATTATTGATTGGGTCTTATTCATATTTGTAATGCCACTTTTTATTAGTTGGAAGTTCCTGTTAAAAGTTTCAAGTTTAAATCTGAAGTTTGACTTTTATCCACATAAGGTTGGCAATTATCATTGTTTTAACAATCTGTGCCTGGTAATTTCAGCATCTGATCTGGCATGTATTAGTGATTTTTGTTTTCATTGTTGGTTGTTTATGCAACTTATTCACATTATATTGTATCACATGTATCTAAATGTATTTGATTGTATGCTGGCTATTGAATATGAAAGATTATTGGTAGAAATAAGGTCTAGGATGATGTTTTCTCCCGTTAAATAAGATTTTATATTATCTTTGCCAGATTCCAAATGTCTGGATACATTAGCAATAAAAGATCCCCTCTCATGACTCCAGAATTTAAGATTTTTGTGGGGGAAAGATAGGTAACTGCTAACTGGGATGCATTCTCTTATTGCCTTTGCAGGATGTTTTACTTTCATTTACTGAGATATAGGAGAATTTAACAGAATTCCTACCCTATTCAAGCCTTTCACTTTCGCTCAATAGTCCTCTTTTCCCTGAGAGTTCACAAAAATGCTATCTCTGTGTATTGTTGTTGCTGTTAAGTGCTGTCGAGTTGGTTCCAACTCAAAGTGACTCTGTATAGGGTTTCTGAGGAGCAGTACGTGGATTTGAACTGCCAATCTTGCAGTTCAAACGAACCTTGCGGTCCAGTGCTTATCCTACAGTGCCACAGCAGGACTCTGTCTCTGTGGACTGGCAAATCTGATAACAAGATTAGTTAGTCCCCAATGCTATGATCACATCTCTCTCAGATTGGCTCTCGAAGTCCAGACTACCTTGTGTATCTTTTAAAAGCCATTCAAATATTTTTAGTTTTGTTCATTAGAAGAATTGAGTCAAGTTAACATTATGGAGAACATGACAGTTTGTACAATACTTTGTCTACTTAGACTCTGAAGATTCATTTAGAAGGTTAGCATACAGTCATAAATCAACTGACATTTTAAGTAGACTATGATCTAATCTCATGAAATAATATTTGAAATCACACCATTAGACAGACTTGAATATTCTGAAAAACTTTTGAGATTTCTTGAATCAAATTTGAAGAAACTAGCCAGTTTCAGTTTATGTAGGACACTGTTAAGAAATTAAAAGACCAATTAATCAAGATACTTGGCTTATATTTGGAGAAATATTTATAGATACAATGTTAAAGATGGAAAATGTTTTGTTAGAAAATCAGGTAACTAAACAATGTAAATTAAAGACAAAAAGAAAACTTCAAAATAAAGCAGATGGTGGGTTTGAACTGCCGACCTCATAGTTTGCAGTCCGGTGCTGATCCTCCACACTAAGCAACAAATATTAGTTTCAGGTGAAAACAGATGAGAGTAGCAGAAACTTTTTGTCATTTAACCAACTAATGAAAAAGCCCTAATGGTGTTGTGGTTAAACACTTGGCCACTAACCACAACACCGACAATTCAAACCCACTGAATGCTCTACACAGGAAAGACGTAACAGTATGTTTGTGTAAACATTACAGCCTTGCAAACAGTAGGGCACAATTCTACTCTGTTGTATCTTGTCACTTGATGTTTCGTTTTGGATAAACTTCGAGGTTGATTTGAACCAGTGTTGGAGGTTTAAACTCACCAGAGGCCTCTCCTTGAAAACCCTACACAAGGTCACTATGAAAGGAAGCCAACTCAATGGCACTTAACAACAACAATAGTCACATGTCTTATCCTTCACCCCCATCATGAAATGTATTCTGTTTTATCAGAACATCGATTTATCCAAGTAGCATATAGTGATATGCTGATCTCAACAAGGTAAAACCTGGAGAGACAGAAGCTAAATAAAACGTATCTAGGAGTCCTGGTGTGGCACTTTAGGATAAGTACTGAACTGTTAACCACAACATTCAAACCCACCAGCTGCTCCTCAGAAACTCTCTACAAGGTTGCTCTGAGTTGGAACTGATTTGAGGGCACTTAACAACAGCATGATAAACCTGTCACTTGGACAGATGTTTATTTTCCTAATTCTCCTTATAGTTCATCCAGAGCAATGATATGTGAGGCAGGAAGGGGCTTTTGTGAAAATATTCCCTTTCTCAGTAAAGGAAAAAAAACCCAGCAGAAACAACTGACATTATGTCTTCCTTCTCCCTTTCTCTAAATTTGGACTTACACAGGATGTTTAAAACTTTTACAGACTTTTCTTACAATAATATAACAAGCAAAAATGAAGATCCATCACACTAAGGATAGTAGAGCAGAAAATTAGCTGTAAGGATCTCTAGTAGCATACTGGTTACAAGTCAGGCTGCTAACTTCAAGGTCAACAGTTCAAAACTACCAGTGGTTCTGTGGCAGAAAGATGAGGCTTTCTGCTCCTGTAAAGATTTATAGCCTCAGAAACACTGTGCAGGATTGCTATGAGTTGGAACCAACTTGATAGTACTTAACAACAACAACAACTTTTTGGTAGATAAAAGTAAATGTCCTTATGGTTTAAGTTATCAAATGTCCTAATAGTTGAGTTTTCAATGACTTGACATTGAAAAGGTATATACCAATACATCCACTAAATGAGTTCCATATGGCAGTGCTTTGGCCCTAGTATGACTGGAGACAATGCTTGAAATTTCTGTCACTTACCATAACACAAGAATCCTGAGGTTCGAGGTCAAGGTCTGTGAAGTTCAAAAGAACACGGTGGTTTCTTTCAACCTGAATGACCCAGGAACATTCAGTGTTACTCCTGTAAGGATTAGGGTAATTTGGAGAATGAATCTCTCCACTGGGAATCTTGAAAATGCCACCACAACCTGTGAATGAGAAATACTGACTAAAAGACGATTCTCTGACATATAAAACTCTACACCATTACTGATTACCAGAGACCAATCTTTCATTGCTTAGCTACTAGTTTGATTGAGTTTATACTAGACATTTTAAAGAACTAAATATCCTGCACTGATTCATTTATACCAACAGAATAAAGGATGACATGAACAACACTAAGGAAATACTTCAAACACGGTAAATATTGATGCTAATGGTGATAAAAAAAATTTTATAATAAGTGAAAATGACATGTTTTCATAAAGCAAAGAGAACGTTTTCACTGTTCTCTAAAAATATAGCATACTATCAGAAAAAGACATCTTCCAAGAATATTTATAATCCACTGGTTTGTTATTATAAATAATTTAATATCTACTATATAAAAATATAATATTCAGTGGCTACCATTATTGGCCATTTTGAGCAAAGATTTCACAGAACCCTGAACTACAGAGAGAAGGGTAGAAATGTAGAGCAGGATTTCAAATTCTCATAGTTCTAGATATAACTGGAATCATGGAAGGAAGATAAACCCCTGAAAACTATTGTCCAGTGATCATCTTTAAACCTTAAACCAAAAATATCCTCTGAAGTCTTCTTAAACCAAACAGCAGTTCAGCTTAACTAGTGGAAAAAAAAAAAAGTTTACATTGAGCATTTATACTCTTTTAAGAATTATTTATATCAGATCAAATTGATAACAGCAACTCAAAAGATGAGCTGGAAACTCTAAGGGACATTGAGTTTATGTTAATGAGGGAGGAACAACTCAGAGAGGGTGAGAATGATTGTACAACTCAGAATGAAATCAACATCTTTAAATTGTACCCGCAGAAATTACTACATATATGGGTATATATTTTGCTGTGCATATCTCAACAAAATAAAATAAAATTCAAAGAAAAAAAAATATTCTGAACCAAGTATAGCTTTTTTTTTTTTAAACTTCTATGCTGTTATAAAGGAGCACCGGTAGTGTAGTGGTTACGAGTCGAACTGCTAACCTTAAGATTAGGAGTTCAAAACTATCAGCTATTCTGCAGGAAAAAGATGAGGCTTTCTGCTCCTGTAATGATTATAGCCTCGGAAATCCTATGCAGGATCACTATGAGTTGGAACCGACTCCACAGCACACCACCACTACCATGATGTTATAAAGTACCTATTGGTAGAATACCTATATCTGTGACCCAATATTTCTTGGTTTCATGATGGTATAGCTGCACAGTGGGTTTCTCTTATATATGGCCTTTCTGGCCTTGAGTTTGCAGTTTTCCCACAATGACTGGTCAGGGTGCACTCTTGAAAGTGATTGGTCTATGTACTAGCTACATAAGCAGCTTATGTGGTCCTGCTGGCAAGGCCAGGCCTTGAAATTGCATGCATAGAAGCCAATCTCATGGAGGTTTCTGGGGAAACTCATGACCATCAAAAGCCTGGACTGGAGAGCATCTCTTGAACCCTGAAATCCTGTGCTGAGACCCAGATAAAATAGCTATAATACATGTGGGTATAGATGGTGGGCTAATTGACTCATGGAGAAACAGAGACTTTGTGGGATAGTCAGTCCATGGGGAGAAGCTAGTCAGCTCTGGGCAGGGGTTGTTTGTAGAGGCTCAGAAGATCCTGTGCCGGGGTCTTTCTACACTAAGGCAGAGCCAGCGATGCTAGACCCAATAACAGAGTAGGGCATGGCGGGAGATACACAGATCTCTGGGGCATCTTGGACCCCAGGTAATATGGCAGGAGTCAGAAGCAGTGATGACATGAACACAGCATTTAACCTCAACTATGACATACCTGCTAAGTGATATAAGTATTTGGGGGAAGGGTAAACGGAGCACATTCTTGTTAGTCATAAACAGGTTCCTCTCTTACAAAGTGAGCTATGTATATGTGTGTTGGAGAGGGGTGTGTGTGAAGCCATCTGGCCATAGTAATCTGTTCCTTTACCATTCGCTTTCTACAATAGTAATAATGGCTTTCTTTTTGCTCACACTCTCTAAGTGTCTTGATGTGCGTGGCTCAATCTCACTGGATGAACGTAAGTAACACCAGTGTTGTTGCCACCACTGGATGAAGTCCTCTATCTGCTACCTGTTTTATTGCTGCTTAGAAGTCTGAGCTACATGTTCTGTGTGAGAAAGATGTAGCAATCTGCTTTCATAGATATTTAAAACCTTGGAAATCCTGTGCAGCAGTTCTACCCTGTTCTGTAGGGTCATTGAAGGTTGGAATTGACTCAAAAGTAATGTGGGCTTGTTTTGGTTTATAGCACATACGACTAATGCAAGTATACAGACAATTGATTTCTGAAAGTTGAGGTCACAGAAAGCTATTGACCTTCCAGTGATATTGTTAGGATTTTGCACCTACTCTGTAGCCTGGATATTTTATCAAATTAGGCATTGACTAGAATGTTTTTGCTTCTTCAGAGCAATGCAACTCTAAGTGTGTTCTGCAATATTCATAAGAAAGGAATCCTGCAGATACTCCCTGTACCTGCTCTCCACATGTCCACTCCTAAACACCTGACCTGTATCATCAAACTGTGTGATTCCCGAGCAAAAGTGTAGATGGTTCCCTTGAGCTTTATCTCACTTGGCTTCAACCCTCCCAATACTCCACTGGATGAAGTCTTCATTACTATCAGTTTCATTGCTGCTTAGACGTATGAGCCACGTGCAGTGTGTATAATACAAACAGACATGTAGACAGATATCAAAAATTCCATACTAGTTTCCAATAATCAAGAATTATGTTTATACAATCTAAACATTCTGGAATTTTGGTGTGGTACTGTAGGATAAGTACTAGACTGCTCACCACAAAGTTGGTGGTTCAAACCCACTAGCTGTTCCTCTGTGGGTTTGAACTAACTTCATGTCACTTAATAACAACAGCAACAACAACATTGTATATAGTTTATTGTAATTAGATTCACGTAATTCTAACTTTATGAGAGATCTAATTTACTGACTATATTATCTTCCAGTGGAAGATGTGAGGCCTTCAGATAGCCTGGGATCACATATCTCCACTTAGCTGTATGACTTTGGGCAAGTCACTATTCTGTAAATTTCCATTTCTTCTTTACTAAAATGAGGATATGAGATGTACTTTCTTCAGAGATAAAATGAAATAATTCTTATATAATAGTTTTTAAAACACCCGGCATATGGAAGCATTCACTAAATATGACTGTTTTTAGTACTTGTATAGAATTCTGGTGTGGCACTGTGGGTTAATGCACTGGACTGCAAAGTTGGTTTGAATCACAAGGTCAGCAGTTCAAGCTCACCAGACACTCCTTGGAAATCCTATCCTGGGTCCCTATGGATCGGAACCAACTTGGCGGCAAACAACAACAACGAAATATTTTATGCCATAGTTTGTTCGGATAAAAATCTGTACTAATTGATTTATATAGACTGCCTAAGATTTTTGAATAGAAAGTCACTATATATTGTTGTCATTGTTAAGTGCCTTTCAGTCAGTTCTTCCTCATAGTGACCCTGTATAAGGTTTCCAAAGAGCAGCTGATAAATTTGAACCTTCAATATGGTGATTCAAATCGACCTTGCAGTCCAGTGCTTATCCTACTGCACCACATCAGGACTCCTCCAATCACTAAATAACATACACAATAATTCCTTGGAATTTAAAAATTCAATATTTTCCTTCTTGGCACTGGCCAATAACCCAGGCATCTATGCTGTTGTTGCTGTTATACGCCATCTAGCTGGTTGCAATTTAAATCTTCGAGGGGGCAAAAAGCCTCATCTTTCACCCATGGAATGGCTGACACACTCGAACCTCAAACCTTGTGGTTTATAGTTCAGGGCTTTTTGTTGGGAGTCACTGTACTCAATCTATGCTAAGTTGTTGTCAAGTGCCATCAAGTTGGATCCAACTCATAAAAAACACTGAGGAGCAGCTGGTGCATTTGAACTGTCGACTTCAAAATAAGACTGTTGTTGTTAAGTGCCATTGAGTCAATTCCATATCATAGTGACCCTATATAGGGTTTACAAGGAACATCTGGTAGATTTCAACCGCAAACCTTGTGGTTTGCAGTCCAGTGTGTATCCTATAGTGCCACACCTATGGCATGAGGCAACTTACCAGTTTGCTAATATAAAAATCTGAAGCTGGTTAAATAGGCACAAGTTCCTTGGAGACTAAATAAGTCAAACCAAGTCCCTTGTTTCTGTTCTCAGCATGGATTGTAGACTAGTTTTCACATTTGTAATGACTCAGGAAATTAAACTCTATTGCATTTTTTTAATGGGAAGATGATATGTCAAAGAAATATTCACCATGTGGGAAGTCATGAAATTGTCAAGACATCAACTTCATAATACCTTTCTCCAATCATTTGATGAAGTTTTCACAAGGGCTCAGCTTAAGCATTTTGAGACACTTACTGCCTTGGTTCACTCACCTCCAGGGACTGCTTGCCATGAGACATTGAAGCCTCTCCCATGTATGGAGTTGTCAGTCTTAAACCGGATTGCTAGCTCATTTCCAGTGCTGGAGACCTGCATGGGGTTTTCAGCTGATCTTTGGACACATAGTTGGGCTATTCTGGGAGAATGAAAATCAGGACCCCCGTAGATCTAAGATGGAGTGTAGAAAAAAGGGCTCAAATTAAAGGATATATTTAAGCAATTACAACACTTCCCCTGACTCCTTTCTACAACCAACTCTTGAATTCTTTTATGATTAGAGATTACAATCTCAACTTCACAGGGTGGGGATGAGCTATAAACTTGAGTTGGATTTTTAAGGGCACTTCTCTGCTTTAGGAATACCCAAGTCAACCACCCAAGGAATTCCTGTTTGACTCATCAGTCTCTCTTTTCTGTCTTTGAGGGACTTCTTGCTTTCTTTAACAGAGACTATATAGGTAATACAGTATCAAGTTTGATCTCCTAATTCCTATAGCACATATGAAGGTGCAGTGGCTAAGCATATGGCCACTAAGTAAAAGGTCTAACTACAAGAACAGTGGTTTGAATCCACCATCTGCTCTGTGTGAGAATGATGTGGCAGGGTCAGTAAAGGTGGGAATTGACACAAAAGGTAATGGGTTTGGTTCTGGCTTATTGTTGTTTGTTGTTAAAAGTCAAGGTGGTTCCCATAGTGACTATGTATAGGATTTCTGAGGGACGACTGGTGAGCTTGCAGTTCAAACCGACTTTGCAGTCCGGAGCATTAACTCACAGTGCCACATTAAGACTCCATGTTGTTATTGTTTTGAAGTGCTGTAGAGTCGGTTCTGACCCATAGCGACTCTCTAGAGGATTTCCAAGGAGCGAATGGTGAGCTTGAACCACCAAACTTGCAGTTCAAACTGACTTTGCAGTCTAACATATTAACCCACAGCACCACACCAAGACTCCATGTTGTTGTTAAGTGCTGTTGAGTCGGTTCCAACTCATAGTGACCATGAGTAGGGTTTCCAAGGCTGTAAATCTTTACGGGAGCAGAAAGCCTCATCTTACTCCCACAGAGCAGCTGGCAGGTTTGAACTGCTCACCTTGCAGTTCGCAGCCTGATTCGTAACCACTACTCTACCAGAGCTCCTTAAGACTCCATAGCACATACAAATAATGCTAGCTGATAGCGTAATGGGTACGAATCAGGCTGCTAACCTCAAGGTCGGCAGTTCAAAAGTATCAGCTGATCCATGGGAGAATGATGAGGCTTTCTACTTCCATAAAGATTTGTAGACTTGGAAACCCTGTGCAGAGTCGCTATAAGTCGGAACCAACTCCACGGTACTTAACAACAACAATAAAGACACTTGATACCTAGAAGTTGAGGTCATGGAAGGCTATTGGTTTTCCAGTGATATTGTTAAGATTTTATAAAATTAGGCATTGACTAGAATGTTTTTGCTTCTTCAGAGTGTTCTGCAATATTCACAAGAAAGGAATCCTACAGATATTCCCCGTGGCTAGCCTCCACATGTCTGCTCCCTAAAACCTGACCAATATCATCAAACTGTGCAATTCCTGAGCAAAAGTATGGATGGTTCCTTCTAGATTTATCTCACTTGGCTTCAAATCTCCTTGTTGTTGTGAAGTGCCGTCAAGTCGAGTCAGTTCCAACCCATAGCAACCCTGTATAAAGTTTCTGAGGAGCAGCTGGTGAGCTGGAACCACCGACCTTGCAGTTCAAAAGGCTTTATGGTCTGGCGCATTAACCCACAGCGCCACACCAGGACTCCTCCAACTTCCTAGGCTTCCCGAAATTTGAAACTAACTGGATTTGAGACACACTCTTTCTCAGTGACACATTCCTCCATTTTAATAAGTGACCCATTGGTCACATTCATATGCATCATCCTGCAGGCAAGTTCAGTTCTGTTCAGCACAGGCCTCCAGGACACCTCACACACAGGTTTCACAATCTCCTCTGGGCTCTGCTTAGATTTTGTGTGTGTGTGTGCGTGTGTGTGTGTATGTGTAGGAGAAAGCACGTGTGTGGTGAGAGTTGAGGATAGTGTCCAGGTATACTGCTATGTGCACCCTTCCCATCCTGTCTCCCTTGCATATGGCAGGCCAGAACCAGGAAAAGCAGCTGTCAGTGAAAGTTGTGCCTAGTACCCAGCCTATCAGTGGCCCTCTCCAACCTCTAGGTCCCTGTCCCCTCATTCCTTATGCACCCTGGGCACTGGCCCATCCTCTGGCTTGCTGACCCATGTGGGAATCACTCAAGTGTTTCTGGGGGAGAGTTTGTGAGAATAAGAAGTCTACTTTGGGGGAGGAGTATGTGATTTGAATCTATAATGATTTCTTTGTCTGATGAATTCCCCCCCAGCCAGGAGGGAAAGGCCAAAATGAATGAAACTGCTGTTCCACAGAGGGGTGAGCACAAGGACTGTAATTGCAAAGGAATGAAGCAGGCTGACTGCTCCAGGCTTATTTTCATTAGGGAGGAACTGATGTTTGTGTGGCCTTCTAAGACTTGAGGAAGAGCCCTGTGTGGCCCTCTACACGTACACATAGGCAAATGGAGGAAAGAAACCTGCAAGGAGCCTTCCTCACTTCCTCTAGTTTCCTGCACTTCCACATTTCCAAGACTACCCCACCCCCTTGCCAAGGGAACAGCCCCCCCCCCTCCCCGGCTTAAATTGAACGCATGTGCTTCTAATCATTTGAGCCCAATATACAGCATATATTTGAAGAGAACATTTGGAGAGGGTTTTATTCTAACAATGAAAAGTAGCCTGTGGGCAAAATACTCTTTGTTTTCTCTGCTCCTGGGTCCCCCTTGAGATTATAAATGTAATGGGTACAAAGGAGTTGGCTGGGCCTAGAAACTTCCTGAAGAATAAATGTTGCCACTTTCAACATTCGCTTCTCCTTTTATGGGACAGCACTCACAAATAACCACTGGAGAGAGTCTAGACCGAGCTTAGTGCCCAAACCAAGCAATTGTCTTGGTTTATTGCACCAAGGAGTGGATTGATTTCCTTTTCTGCCTTATGTCTGTTCAGGTTGTTCTCTATAGAGCCTTCACAAAGACTGGAGCAAAACCAGCCACAGGGTTTCCATGACAAAAACAATTGAATGGTACTTTGAGCTTCCACAAATAAAACCAATCGTTACCACATGACTCTTAAAAAGAGGAAAAAAGATGGAAACAATTTCAGGGTGTGGTTCATTCGACTACAGCATATGACTAAAGTGTAGGAGAAAAACATGTAGTCTGATGAACAGAGATAAAAACCAAATCTGATTTGAGTGAATGCTCAGGGCAGAGAACATTTCAAGTCTATGGTTTTAATCTGTTTTGAACATTTCTTTCTGCTTGTTAGCTCCATTTATTGTTACAATCATGTCAGCATTCCAGGGCTATGAGTAAGGGAGCACCCTTGCTTTATGCAACTGGCCATTTACTGGACTCTGATTTTTCAGGGAACAAAACTCCAGGTTAAACTTGGTGAAACTCAAGGCAAGCCTAATTCATGATGACAATAAGGTTTAACCCAGATGCTCTCCACTGAAAATGAAAGAAAAAAATGTGCCAGTTTAGAATATGTGAGCCTAGAGAGTTAGCAGTGTTTCCAGTCCACATATCCATCACACTGCCTTTGAGTCAATTACAACTCATAGCAGCCCTGTAAAGGGTTTCCAAGGTGGTTAATCTTTACAGGAGCAAAAAATCTCATCTTTCTCCTGTGGAGCAGCTAATGGGTTTGAACTGTCAACCATGAAGTTAGCAGTCCAGTGCTTACCCTACTCACATATTCACCAAGGATGACAAATTTCAAAGCCTACTGCTAACACATTATCAGCCTCTAAGGTCTTAGAGATAGAGGTAAAAATCATTTTATCATTATCCGTCCAAATACCACAGCACTGTCCACTTGATTCGAACATTTGTAGAATCAAAGTAGTGGAAGCAGGACTTGTAAATAAAGATGAAGAGAATTGCTCCTTTGAGTTTGAAAAAATAACCTTCCCCAAATATTTTAAATATCTGCCCCACCCCCACCACACCCCAGCCCTGCTTTTGCTGGGACATGGGTGGAGCCAGTGCCTTGCCAGCTTGTCCTAATAAAGCCCTGAGCCCACTGTGGCCTCTCCCCTCCTTCAATTCTGTGCTGTCACAGGACCCTCCCTTAAACGCCACTGCCTGAAGTCCCTGGTTTTGTTCCTCTGTGCCAGAGGCTGCGTTCTGGGAACAGCCTCAATCTGTGTTTTCTCATGTAATGAATATGACAAAGCCCAAAAGCACAATGAATCCATTTACATTTTGCCAAGTGGGCAACAATCACAAGCACGTTGGAATATGAAAATGAAGAGTTCAGAACATGACACGTTGCTGGAGAAATTGTACTGCCAGCTCTTTCTAAGTGTTAAAGGGTTTTAGGCAACCAAGAAATATCCATGTGGGCAAGAGAGACCCTCTGAACATGTGAACGTCACTACTACTTCACACTGTGAGTGTGATTTTTGAGAAGCATCTTGTTCTGTCTTTTAAAAAAGCAGCTGTTTGTCCTCAGCTATGAGTTGGCAGATGCACGTCATGAAGACAGGGCTGGGTTTTGACCCAAGGATGTTATCGCTGTGTCTGACTTAATGGACTTCAGTGTTACCCTCCTGTAGAAAGACCTGAGTAATGAGGAGATGATGCAGAACTCCATTTTTTTCCAAGGAAATAGCATATTGTGTGATTTAATAAAGTTTTTAAGTGTTAAAGATTTCCATAAAATATATGCCACTCTTTTCAGTATCCCTCACACTGCATTTATCAGTGGTTTTGTGATGGAGAACATGGAGTATTGGAGTCCTAGTGTGGTGCTGTAGGATAAGCACTCGACTGCTTACCATGAGGTCGGTGGTTCAACCCCACTCCCACCCCCAGCTGCTCCTCAGAAACCCTATGAAGCATTGCTATGAGTCAGAACTGACTTGGTGGGACTTAACAACAGCAACAATTTTACAGAAGCAGATCACTAAGTTTTTCTCCCAAGGAGTGGCTGGGTAGCTTCAAACAGCCAACCTTTCAGTTCTCAGAAGGTTTTACTGGTATGTATCATTATAATGACTTTTGATGTTGTTGTTAAGTTCTGTTGAGTGGGTTCCATTCATAGGAACCCTGGATAGGGTTTCTGAGGAGTAACTGGTGGGTTTGGTCTGGCAATCTTGTGTTTCGCACTTCAGTGTTTAGCCAACAGTGCCACACTACTAGATTCCTACAATAAAAAGCTGATTATAATCACCTTTTGGTCTCAAGATTTTCAAAGGTCAGTTTCATTACGAGGTAAAAACCTTTGTAGGAATTTTCAAAAAGCTTTTTTTCAAGTGCTTCACACTATTTAACCTTTGAGAAAATAGTCATCTGTAGCAGATGCTTTTTGTGCTTATACTGAGTCAACCCACCTCAGATCTCAGCTACCCCTGTGTGTGGGGGTGGGGTGGGGGGTGGGGAGGGTGAAGCAGTTCCTATGTTTGCTGCCAGTGTTCCACCCCTATTCTCTGCATTCTGCTGTTCAAATACTTTTTTCTGCTGAGACTGGTGCAGCCTTTAACCAATGGGGATGGGAGTTAAGGGACCAATGCTATGGCAATAGGTCCTTTAAGAGGGACAATTCTCAAGAGCACTCTATGTGGGCTCTCAGAGAGTTCCAGCTGACCATAAAGATACCCTTAATTGGCTCTTCCTCTTTCACTCTTCCTCAGTTTTGCTTGCTGACATCACCACCTAAGATCATAACCCAGATGTCTGAGAACATGTTATTTATGAAAGGTTGTTATTGAATACTATGGACAGAATAGTGCTGGCTACTAGAAAATATTTGGAAATCTTTGCAGAGTGACTTTCAGTTCTACCCCAAATCTTAGGATACGCTTAAAAACAATCTAAATTCTTACCTCCAAGGAGTCATAGTTGCAGCTTGCATGATACTCCACATCAAAGTCATGGATGTTGAGCTGAATGCTACTTCCCGGGGCTGTGCTAATGTACCAGATACACTCCTTGTTGGGCGGGTACCTGTTAGGATACCCTGGGCTGCTGAAGGAGCCTGTTTCCCCAAAAAGCTCTCCGCCACAACCTGTTTAAAGGGCAAGACTCAGTCAGTTTCATGTAGGGATCAGCAATCGGAAAAAAAAACCTCAAATGATAAAAAAGATAATCAAGAATGTTGTTGTTAAGTGCCATAAAGTCAGTTTCAACTCACAGAGACTCTGTATAGGGTTTCTGAGGAGCAATTGGTGAGCTTGAACCACTGACTGACCTTACAGTTCAAACCAACTTTGCAGTCCAGTGCATTAGCCCACCGTACCACACCACGGCTCCAACAGTTAATTTTGGAGAAAAATCATAAAATTCTAATAAAGTAATAATTATATACTTATATAAAAAAAATCACAGCTACAGCTTTCTTAAAAAGCACCAATTATATCATTTGGTACAATAACTTTCAGTTATTATGCTAACTTTATCAAATCTCTGATAAATTCTTTTCACAATGTCATCATTTTTATATTTTCTTCATTATGTTTCAATAAGAATTACATGGTATGTGAGCAGTGTTGGACATGTTGACTCCAAGTCTCTGGGTCTTCAGTTTTCTAATCTATATAAAACTACAAGTTTGGGATAAATTATTCTAAACTCACTTCACATTAACAACTAGAATTCTAAGTGAGCTTTGTATGACTATGTGAAAGACAATAATAATAAGTCCTAACCAAAAACATGATTCGTGAGAGAAAAAAATATTGATAAGGTTTTGCTGTCAAGTGCTGCTGAGTCATTTTTAACTCATAGTGATCCTGTATAGGGTTTCTGAGAAGTGGCAGGTGGGTTTGAACTGCCAACCTTGCAGTTAGCAGTCTAGTGTGTATCTTACAGCACCATACCAGGACTCCCTTGATAAGTAGGACTTTATTAAAATTAAGAACTTCTGTTCTGTGAAAGACAAGGTTAAGAGAATGGAAAAAAAAAAAAAAGCAACAATGCTTGAAACTCAACAATATTTTTGTTTTTGTTAAGTGGCATTGAGTCAGTTCCAACCCATAGCTACCCCATATAGGGTTTCCAAGGAGTGGCTGGTGAGCTTGAACCACCAACCTTGCAGTCAAACCAACTTTGCAGTCCAGCACATTAACCCACAGCACCACACCAGGACTCCGAAAACTCAACAACAGGGAAACAAAAGACCTCATAAAAAAATGGGTAAAAGACACCAAAGAAGATATAATCACCCACTGCCACTGAGTTGATTTTGACTTACAGAACAGAGTAGAACAGCTCCTTAAGGTTTATTGAGACTGTAAATCTTTATGAGCGCAGACAGTCTCATTTCTATGGTGGAGAAGATATAGGAAAATCAAATAGTTAATGAAAAGATGTTCAACATCATATGCCTATGGGAACTACAAATTTAAATAACAAGGTAATACCAAAGCACACAATTTAGAATGACTAAAATCCCAAACCCTGACAACATAAAATGGTGGTTGGAATGTGGAACAATAGGAACTCAAATTCATTGGTGATGGAATGCAAAACAGTACAGTCATTTTGGAAGACAGTTTGACAGCTTTTTGCGAAGTTTAACATGAGATCCAACAATTGAATTCCTATTTATCCAAATGAGTCAAAAACCATGTCCCCCCTCCACAGAAAAAAACTGCTTACAAAAACCTGTTTATAACATCCATGTTCAAAAATTGGAAATTGTCAAGGTATATTTCATTAGATGGATGAATAAACAAACTATTTTTGGAGCATTGCCTAGCAATAAAAGAAATGAGCTATAAAGCCATGAAAAGACAAACAGAAGCCTTAAATGCATATTGCTAAGTTAAAGAAGCCAGTCTAAAAACAAAAAACAAACTAACTAAATCTATATGCCATGAAATTCCGAAGCATATATTCTAGAAAAGACAAAACTATACAAATAGTAAAAAGACCAGTGGTTTCTTGGGGTTAAAGTGGAAGGAATAAGTAAGTGGATGGTGGGACAATTTTCCTGTATTTCTTTTCTAGATGACGCTATAATAATGGAAATGGGGCATTATGTATTTGCCCAAATCCATAGACCTGCACCACACAGTGAATGCTAATGTTTCATGAACTTCTGTCAGTAATAATGTATATTGATATTTACTCAGTGCTAATGCGAGGTGTTAGTAATAAAAGAAATAGCATGCATGTGGGGATGCAGGAGCTCTCTGTAGGTTCTCTGTGCTTTTTCTGTGAGCTTAAAACTAGTTTAAAAAATAAATTCTTTTTGTTGTTGTTGTTTTAGAGTAAATTCTACATTTTGACCCAGGGAAACTTACATCTAATATTTAAAAAATGCAATGAATATATAAAATACAACCAAAGGAAAAATACCCATTCTGCTATCATTGAGTCAATTTCAAAAGAACAATATAACAGCATATATTTTAATTAATGTTTATCATGAGTTTATATCTTGAAAAGTAATAAAGGCAAATCATTACAACTGCAACATGTATTAACTATTTCAATACTCATAATAGCCATAAAAGGTTGTTTTTGTTAGGTGCCATCGAGTCGGTACCAACTCATAAAGACCCTAAGTACAACAGAAGGAAACACTACCCAGTCCTGGCCCAACCTCACAATTGTTGCCACACTTGAGCCCATTGATGCTGACACTTGGCCAATCCATCTCGCTGTGGGCCTTCCTCTTTTTCTCTGACCCTCTACCTTATCAAACATGGTATCCTTCTCCCGACAATATATCCGAAATATATCCGAAATATGAGAGATGAAGTTTGACCATCTTGGCCTCCAAGAAGCACTCTGGCTGTACTTCTTCCAACACAGATTTGTTTATTCTTTTGGCAGCCCATGGCACTTTCAATATTCTCCTCCAACACTGTTACCAGAATCGCTCTGAAAGAATTGCCAACACCACGCGGGTTGTAACGAAGAAAGGGCTTTATTGTGCCAGCACATGGCTCAGCGGATTCGTATCCAGAGGCTGAGCCCTGTCTTCCCTTTGTGAGGATATTTTATAGGGAATAGGGGTGCATATATGAGTTTATTTGGGATTGGTTAGTGGGGGCCAACAGCTTCATGGGGCTACCTGAGATTGGTTGGTTCAAACATGCGGCAGGGAAGGATGTATGAGCATACAAGCAAGCAGTTACAGAAGTGGAAGCAGATAAACATTAGCTCGGGGCTCTGTTCCCTCCCAGAGGTGAGTCAGGTGTGTCAGGAACAGGAGATTAACCTGGATAATCACATGAGGCGGAGGTGGTCTTTTGCTTATTTCCCAAAATGTGAACTTTGCTCCAGAAATGAGCTATGAGCCTGGAGGACATGGGGGCCAGTGTCTATTTCCGCAGGTCTGCCTGCCTCATTCCCCCCTTTGAGGCCCATGCAGCTAGACAGTGAACTAGTGGAAGGAGGCTATCAAAACACTGAAAAGCATAGTTGAAGTCAGGGTAGAAAAGAAAACTACTGCCCCCATACTCTGGCAATATACCCATCAGCACGTGCCAACTGACCTAATAAGTATCATCCAGGAAAATGAGGCCCACTAGTTCACTATCTGGCTGTGATAGTTTACATGGGAGAACATTAGCTTACATCAGAATCATTTTATTGCCATTTACTTTCTAGTTTTTAACCTCTGAGAACCAGAACAATTCTGTTATTTATTTTTCATCCTTTAATCTCTCTCTTAAATCCTTCTGTTTCAGTTCCACTCAAGTTGTCTGGGTACACATTTACAGTGTTTCTTGTCAATATTTCTAATGCCCTTGTCAGTGCAATCAACTCAGCTTTTTGAGCGGAGGTCCCCAGCAGGAGGGCTATTGCCTCTACCCGGTCTTGTAAGATTACTATTACACACCCTGCTATCCGAGTCCCTTTCCCCACGCAACCACTTCTGTCCACGAACAATGTCTAGTCCACTAAATACAGTTCAACTGGTCAGGTTGGCTGGAAAATACTTGGTCAATAATTTCTATACAATCATGGTTCAGTCCTGTAGTTGCCACACCAGGGAGGAGGATGGCAGGTTTAGTCGCCCCATAATTCACTGAGTAATATTTGGATTTTCCAGTAAAATAACCTGGCATTGCCTATCTGTCCTGTTGTGAGCCATAGGCTTCCCTTCTTTTGCAGCAGGGAGACAATCTGATGGGGACGGTGATGGGCTTGGCTAGAGTGAATTTCTCAGCCTCTTTTCTGAGAGTCAGCTTCCGGCTTCAGTCAGACCTTGACGGGGGATGTTTCTTGGCTCTCCCTGAAGTTCCACTAGCCCACATGAAGGGTTTATCTGACTGTCGATCTCCTCAGGCCAATGTGACTGGTTTCTGGAGTTTGAATCAATAATTGCCAGGCATGTTCACGGGGAAACTCCATCTGCTGACTTTTGGTTTCAGGAAGCTGTTTGAACATGCAACTTTGGAAGTAGGTGCTGGCCCAGTAAGGGGACAGGGCAGTTATTTTCTTTTCCCCAATGAAACAGTCTAAGAGTTTCAGGAAGAACTGGTCCTCAGGCTTCCCTGAGTTCTCAGTCACCATTAATGAACAGAATGATGGGAAATTCAGAGGCATGCTCACCACTGAATAAGTGGCCCCATTGTTCATTAAAAATCCAGTTTATTCCCCATTGTTATCTTCACCGCATTTCTGGGGGGTGGGGGCTGCAGCAATAGGGGTAGCAGAGGTTGATACCAAATCATGCTGGACTCACTTACCTGCTGGTCACTGTCAGTCTTCTGCAGACAATGAAGCTTGTTCAACCATCTGTTGAGTTGGAGGATGTTGGAGGATGGCTTTTTCTGCCAGGTCCTCCCCTGAGATTTGTACATTCATTTTTCCAGTGTCCAGGTTTTTTGCAATAAGCACATGGGTCCTTGCTTAAGGCCTCTTTTCTTTTAGGGGTCCTCCCTGGGGCCCCACAGGCTTTACCTCTAGTGGTCTTTAGGAAGACAGTAACGGCCTGAGACTTCTCATGTTCTCAGCTGTTAAATAGCTTGAAGGTGATCTTCACCAGCTGCCCTGTGGATTTTCTTTTTAATATGGATTTAATATGGATTCTTACCAAATGCCCTGTGGAATTTCTTTTTAATATCCGGGGTGCTTTGGGAGATAAAAGTCATGTTAACCATTTGGATATTGGTTGAGTTCTCTGGATCAAAGTCTGTGTACTTACAGTAAGCTTGGTAGATTCAATCAAAGAATTCCTTAGTTGACTTCTGTTTAACTGCCTATACCATGTTCAATTTCTTTTGTTTAGGAATTCCCTTCTTCAGACCTCTAAGAATGGGGGCCAGTACCTATTTCCATGGGCCTGCCTGCCTCAACACCATTACTCAAATGCATCAATTCTTCTACAGTCTTCCTTATTCAATGTCCAGCTTTCACATAAATATGAGGTTATTGAAAATACCATGGCTTGGGTCAGGCGCACCTTAATCCTCAAGGTGACATCTTTGCTCTTCAACACTTTAAAAAGGTCTTGTGCAGCAGATTTTCCTAATGCAATACGTTATTTGATTTCTTGACTGTTGCTTCCATGAGTGTTGATAGTTGATCCAAGAAGAAAGAAGTCCGTGCCAACTTCAATCTTTTCTCCATTGATAAGAATGTTATTCACTGGTCCAGTGGTAAGGATTTTTGTTTTCTTTACATTGAGATGCAATCCATACCAAAGACTGTGCTCTTTGATCTTCATCAGTAAATATTTTAACTCCTCTTCACTTTCAGCAAGCAAGCAAGGTTGTATAATCTGTCTCAGTTTGTTCTTTAGACAGCATAAGAGATGATTACACTCATGGACCTCACTAGATGGAATACAAAGAAATCAAATCAATTACATCTGCAGAAAAAGACGATGGCAAAGCTCCACATCATCAGTCAAAACAAGGCCAGGGGCAGATTGTGGAACAGACCATCAATTGTTCACATGCAAATTCAAACTGAAGCTAAAGAAAATGAAAACAAGGCCATGAGAATTAGGATTAGAGGTAGATATATGAATGACTTGGGATTAGAGGTAGATATATGAATGACTTGGGAAGATTAAACTATATCTTGAGTCTAATTCTTGTGAGATATAAAAGAGATTAAACAAATAAGCAGAGGTCAGAGAGGAGCCTCATTACCATCAAGAAATAAGAGCTGGAAGCAGAGCATGGCCTTTGGACCCAGGGTTCATGTGCTAAGAATCTCCTATATCCAGGGGAAGATTGATGCCAAGACACATGGAGATCTCCAATGAGTAACAGGTCCACCAGTACAGAAAGGAGACAAGGACCTTCCCCAGAGTCCACAGAAAAAGGAAGCCTGCCCTAAGGGTTGGCATCCTGAATTCAGACTTCTGGTATCCTAAATTGTGAGACAATAAATGTGTTTGTTCAAGCCACCCACTTGTATTTCCGTTACAGCAGCACTAGAGAATTAAGACAGTCATATGTTGTTGTCGTTATTAAATGCCGTCGAGTCATATAAACCCACAAAAATTCCCCATACATTTACAGAATCTTTACTTAACTGAAAAGGGAGCTGAGGAAAATTCTAAGAATCTTTGTTTGGTAAAGAAATCTGATTCCAGCTTAAAGAGATATGAGCTTCCTGAGTGAGCAGTTTCATGAATCCATTTGAAAACTTCTACATTTTCTAACTTCGAATTTGTTGTGCAGGCCAATACCTTGCCTGTGTCCTATAAAGCTCCTACTTTTTTATTTCATTTAAATTAAAACCCTCTGAAAATGCTGTGTTCCAAATTAGCTGTGATGATGATGTTTATAGTTTGTGGTGAGTATTTAAAAAAACAACCTAAAAGTCATAAAAGATTAGAAAATATTTTTCAACTATAACAACCCATGGAAATTATTCCTGAAGCCAAAATCAGCACAGATGGTACATAGTCTTGATGCCACTGTACTACTCCAGGGAGTGTATTCCATAATGCACAGTGTGGTCCCAGGAATGATCCGTACAAATGGTGTTAAAATAATATATTATAGGTAAGAAAGTCATTTTTATCCAGATACACACACACACATACAATAATTTACTGCCTCTATTTTCAGCTTAAATGGTTCTTGATACAGTTGTATCACATCAGTAATCCACTGAAAAATAGTTTCAAGAAAATAACTTTGTTGACCACATGATATAAAATAGAACAAGGAAATAGAAGTTTGTGCATCTTACCTCTGTGCTTTTATTTAGCTTCCGGGTCAACAGGCATCTTAATTCTGTTTTTTAAAATCAGAGTTTATTTATCTAAAACTCTGTATAACATTTTCTTACTATCTTTTCTAAGTGTTTTAGGTTTCCTTGTGAATTCCTTTGCAAATAACAGGATATCAATACCCTTAAACTAGTCACTATAAACTGGAATAATAATAGCAGATTCTTGGCAATAAGTGATGCTTTGAAAAGTTACAGCACTTACTTTATTTATCCACACACAACTCCGGGGACCCACAGTGTATTCTTTCCAAAGAGTCAAACTAAACAATATATTTTTTAAAAAAACAATAAAATATTTTATTTTTAGATATGTCATGATCTGTTCTCATGAATAGCACTTGTGAGTATCTTTAAGGACTCCTGGTGTGGTGCTGTAGGATCAACATTGCACTGCAAACTACAAGGTCAGCAGTTCAAACCTATCAGCTGCTCCTTGGAAACCCTATACAGGGTCACTATGAGTCAGAATTGACTTGACAGCACTTAACAACAACGACATCATGTCTTTTAAAGAAGGAAGTTTTTAATAACTAAAAATGATGCATTTTGGGGAAATATGTGTGTGCTTATAAGAAAAATAGAAAGAAATTGTTGTTGCTACATGCCTTCAAGTGGGTGCTAACTCATAGAGACCCTATGAATGCACAAGAAAATGAAACAGTGCCCCGCCTGCACCATCCTCACAATCTTTGTTAAAGATTTATTAAAGCAGCCCATTGCTGCTGCCACTTGGCAATCCATCTCACTGGAAGTTTTCCTGTCTCTCACTGCCCTTCCACTTTACTAAGCATGATATGCTTCTCCAGGGACTGGTTCCTTCTGTAAACACATCCGAAGTAAGGGAGATGAAGTCTAGTCATCCTGTTTTCTAAGGAGCATTCTGGCTGTATTTCTTTCAACACAGACTTATTTGTTCTTCTAGAAGTCCATGATAATTTTTAATATTCTTAGCTAACATCATAATTCAAATGCATTGATTCTTCTACAGTCTTCCTTATTCATTGACCAACTGTTACATGCATATGAGGCAATTGAAAATACCATGGCTTAGGTTAGAGCTTGAAGAATCTTGGAGGTTTTCTTTTTCCTTCTTAAAGCTGTCACTGTCCTTGAGGTCTTAACACATTAATGTAACAAATGTGACTTAAAATGTTTGCATCAAAGTCAAAATAACATACATTCATTTAATGGTGTTTTATGTTCAAAACTACAAAGTACTGAAAAATAATGCTAATACTTATAATCACGACAGAAATCTAACTCAATCATTTTTCTAAAAAGTGAAAGAGAAATATATCTTACCAATTCCTTCAGTCATTTATTCACTAATTATAACATATGTAATAGCAAGAACAGTGCTGTAGAGGCTAACTGCATTTTAATGTGTCTTGAAAAGAGAAAACCCATTTATCTAAATAAAAGGTGCTATTTATATGTGTGTGAAGTCTTGGTGTGGTGCTGTGGGTTAATGTGCCAGACTGCAAAGCCGTTTGAACTGCAAAGTCGGTGGTTCAAGCTTACCAGCTGCTCCTTGGAAACCCTATACAGGGTTGCTATGGGTCAGAATCAATTTGACGGCACTTAACAATTTATACATGTGCCTTCATGAGAGGCATTACATTCTTTTTTGCTTTTCCTCTAGTCTGCACAGATTCTTTTCAACGTTTTATTTTGAAAGTAAAATATCATCAGTGAATTTTATTATAACTTTTGCTTGTTAAGTAAAGGTGAATTGCAAAGAAAAATAAATCCATATGTTCAGTTGCTAAAAGATATTTACAAATCTCTTACATCCTTAGCCTCATCTCTTTGGGTACTAATTTCTAATCTGCAGATGAGAGGCTTCCATTTCCATTTAGCCAGTGATGCTGCCAGCTCCTCAGCATTAGTTCTTTTCCCCAGATTTTGAGAACCTTCGGTGAGTGTGCAATTTGTAGTAAAGGAGCTCTGGTAGTGTAGTGGTTATGAATCGGGCTGCGAACCTTAAGGTCAGCGGTTCGAAACTACCAGCCGCTCCGCGGGAGAAAGATGAGGCTTTCTACTCCCGTAAGGATTTACACCCTCGGAAACCCTGCACAGGGTCGCTATGGGTCGGAACCGACTCGACGGCACTTAACAACAACAAAAGTAAGTAAAAGAAGTTATATCAAAATGCATATTTTTTAAAGTGAAAAGAACATCTATTTTTGTGTTCTATTTTAGTGATAAGGTGAATACGTTCAAAACAAAATTAGAAAACTTTAAATATACAATAGTTCTTTATTTAAGAAATCCAGCTCTTATTAGGTTAACATATTAGAATATGAATTTGGAATGGTGTAATTATAGATAAACCCACGGCTGTCTGTCGAGTCGATTTTGACTTACGAGGACCCTATAGGACAGAGTAGAACTGCTCCTGAGGGTTCTCCAGATGGTGAATTCTTATAGGAGCAGCCAGCCTCATCTTTCTCTCATGAAGAGGCTAGGGAGTTTGAACTGCCAACGTTATGCTTAGTAGCCCGATACCTAACCCACCATAAGTGGCATAGTGGCGAGAGCGCCTTGTAATTATAGATGAAAATGAAATATTATGAATTGACAGTATGAGTTGAAATTTTAAAATGATAAACCTCCATGGAAGAAAAGGCCTTGATTATAGCCAAGAAAAGACTATGGAGAATTGAATCCTGTATTCTGTTGTGTGGTTGCTATGAGTCAGGGCCCAAATGAACAACAGCTTATGACAACATTGTAAAATAGGAATCAGTAATCTAGAAAAGCTTTTCAGAGATCCTCATGAGAAAAATGATCATATAATGAAAATAGCAACCAAGATAATGAAGAAGGAAGTAATGAATGAAGTGTTTTCAGAGTTCCATACTGAAGAAAACTAAAGTTAGAGATAGCAGCTCTTTGTAGCCAATTAGTAATGGAAAGTCTTCGTGGAGAAGATGTGATCTCAGAACTGCTTGATTTTATACTGCTACAAATGTTTTCAAAGCAGTGCAGTACAATAGGTAGAGCATGGATTGTGGTAAAAGGCAGATGGATTCCAACTCTCCCTGTGTTACTTCTTAGATACTCTAGTCTCTAATCCTCAGTTTTTTCATCTGCAACAGATCGAATATTTGCCTCATGGTGTCTTTGTATAAATTACATAAAATGATTACAATAAGGTGCTCACCTCAGTGTTTTGCATGTGATAGCCACTCTACAAATGTTGTGTATTGCATTTTAACAAGAGTCTATCCCGATACAGAATAAGTTTAGAGAAAGACTCAGGTAGAAAAGGAATTACTTGCTAAAGAGCCATTTTGAATAGTCAAGAGCAGATTAAGAAATGAGTTTCTCTAAGCCACAATAAAGATAGTTAATATTTGAATGATAGTGCAGTTTTCAAAATGCTCTTAATAAGCACATTTGGTGTTGTTGTCAAGTGTCATTGAATCAATTCCAATTCACAGTGATCCTGTATAAGGTTTCTGAGGAGTGGTTCGTGGGTATGAACTGCCAACCGTGCAGGTAGCAGTCCAATGCTCATCTTACAATGCCACACCAGGACCCAACTACATTTCTTATTTGAAACTTATATAACTCTCTGAGGTAGGCAAGAATGACAAGGTCAAGGCCAGGTAAGCAATGTGAGCCTTCAGACACTGCAGGACTTGCCAGTGTTCATGTAGTGAATGGCAGAACTGGGTCCCAAACCCAGATACTCTGACCCCTGTAACTGTGTTCCCTCCTCTATGCCTGGATGTGTTCTTAAGCCCTAAGCCACTGCAATGGCAAGACTGAATACTGTCTTCATTACTGTTCTGTCCAACGACTGAGGAAAAAAATCACCATAGCAACCTGGAAAAATAAATAAAGTAAAAATCTTTTCATTTACTTTCAGGCAAACCTGACAAAACCTAATATATCCATTAATATCAGTAGACATCAGCTGAACTGCGGTAATATAATGTCCTGAAGAGAATTATACATTTTTTTCAGTTTTAAATAATCTTTCCCAAACATTTAGGACTGGTGACTGATAATCTCTTTGATTTTCCTTGCCTCCAACCTCTCAGTCATTAGTGGAAAGGAAGTGCTTACCTTATCAGCAGGAAGCGTGTTGATATACTCAAGCCACAACAAGGAAGAGTTATAAAGCTGTTTCTAAACCTGCGGCAGACTTGTGTAGATAATGTTTTTGAAGTTTTCATAAGAGAATGTTGCTAATACTTTTGGTTTTGTCCAAAATAGGAGTTATAAAATCCCAGAACAACAACAACAAAATTCATAATAATCTATGTATGTTCTGTCTTCAAATTGGATTTCCTTTTTTGTTTGGTTTTAACAAAAGAGCTTTAATAAATAGGAAGCCAACAGTGAAACAGCTAAGGGGAATCAGAAGCGTGGGGTTTAGAAAGTATATTCTGTATTGTTTACGATTGCCCAAATGCAGCCAATGCTTTATACTTGGCATTTTCCTGAAACTATGTTCCATGAGCTGATAGAATCAGGAGGGGTTCAGCTTGAAAGCCCATTAATTAGGCTGGAAGAAAAGAAATAGAGAATGGATCCAAAGAAGACATCCTCACACCTTTATGCCCTAACGTCTGAGGGAATCTCCCGAGAAATCAGTGGTCGATATTAAAAGGGCCAAAATAAACAAGGAAAACCAATGATGTTGCTCATCTGTTTCATTAGCATGATAGGTTTATATTGTAATAGTTCTGTTTAATTTTAAAATGAAAATCCTTTTGATTCTGTAATACCTTGAAATATATCTCAAAGATGTCATGGTAAAAAAGCTGTGTGTAGAAAAAAGGGGTCAGTGGACGATGCCAGTGCTGTGGATTCAGTTATGATGTGAACTACTATCTGTTGCTGCTGTTTCTGCTTCTTCTGTGTGCTGTGGAGTCAGTTCTGACTCACAGTGACCCTGTATAGGATTTTCAAGGCTGTAAAGCTTTACAGGAGCAGAAAGCCTCATCTTTCTCCTGCGGAGCGACTGGTGGATTTGAAATGCTGACCTTGTAGTTAGCAGCCCTGCAAGTAACCCACTAGGCTCTCAGGGCTCTTGAACTGGTATCTAAGTACTTAGAATTTGGGCAACGTAGGATATTGCCTGGAGTATACATTTGTTGTCTAGGTCTCATTTCCAAAATATCTGTGAAATATGAGGAGGCTTCAAAAAGTTCATGGGAATGGAATCCAAAGATAAAAAAATAACATTTTGAGGTCCCCTTATATGCAGTACTGTAATTAAAGGAGGGGGTTGGTTAAGCAGATCATTTAAGGTGAGTGAAGGTATGGGACAGAGAAGAATGTGAACTCCTGAAGATGGCCAGAATTGTCCAAAAATGACTGTGGCATGTAATCAGAACTACAAATGGTCAGCATCTCCTGACTTAGTTTCATCATTTAACTCTCTAACAGTCTAAAGGTGTAGGCCACTTTCCTAAGAGACTCTGGGTGTGGCACTATGGGTTAGTGCTCTGGACTGCCAGGTTGGTTTGAACCACAAGGTTGGTGGTTCAGGTTCAAGCTCACCAGCCACTCCTTGGAAGCCTTACATAGGGTTGCTATGGGTTGGAACCAACTCCACGGCACTTAATAACAACGAGTTATCTATCCTACTAGGAGAGAAGACTAAATCAGATTAATAGTCTTCTCTGAAAACAAGGTCATGTGTGAAGACCCTGAAATTCATAAGGACCTGCCCTTAACAATTTTCAGATAACTGTTGTTGGGAATTTTGTTGGTTAACATATATTATGTGAGGAGAAAGACAAAAACTGGAGCAACTATTGGATGAAATCAGATAACAAAACCAGGTAATACCAAAGTCAAGGAATGTAAAATTGTCCTGAGGAAAAAAGAAGAAAGACAGAGCATAGTGACTTAAGAACACAAGATAATTGTCAAAAGCTACTGAACCCTGCATTGTATGGGATTGTTGCTGTTAAGTGCCGTCGAGTCAGTTCCAACCCATAGTGACCCTGTATAGGTTTCCCTGGAGTCCTAGTGTGGCTCTGTGGGTTAATACACCAGAATGCAAAGCCATTTCAACTTCAAGGTTGGTGATTCAAGCTCACCAGCTGCTCCTTGGAAACCCTATACAGGATGGCTATGGGTCGGAACTGACTTGACGGCACTTAACAACAACATAGGGTTCCCTGGAGCAGCTGGTGAGTTTGAACCACCAACCTTGAGGTTCAAACTGACTTTGCTGTCCAGTGCATCAACCCACAGCACCATACCAGGGCTCCTTAGGAGGGAATGTTGTTGCTGTTGTTATGTGCCATCGAGTCGGGTCCAACCCATAGCAACCCTGTATAGGGTTTCTGAGGAGCAGCTGGTGAGCTTGAACCACTGACTTTGCAATTCAAACAGCTTTGCTGTCTGGTGCATTAACCCACAGTGCCACACCTAATATCTATGGAAATGGCATACAGTTATTGTAGGGTGGAATAGTGCCCCTGAAAGTTCATGTCCCGCCCCCCACCAGAATCTGTGAATGTAACCTTATTTGAAATGAAGATCTTTGCTGATATAATCAATTAAGATAAAGTGATACTGCATCAGGGTGGATCCTAAATTTAAAAGAGAGAAATCTGGACACAGAGACACAGAAGAAAGAAGGATATTTGAATGTAGAGACAGAGATTGCATTTATGCTACCAGTTACAAGAATTTCCAGCAACTACCAGAAGCTCTGAAGAGACAAGGAGGGAACCTCCCCAAAAGCCTTCAGATTTATAGTCTCCAGAACTGTGAGAGTACACAGTTCTGTTGTTTTAAGTCACCCAGTTTGGGGCCCTATGTTACAGAAGCCCTAAGAAACAAACATACTTCTCTACTTTTCCCAATAAATGAAATGGCCAAACTTGCAGTCAGGTGTAAAATGGTAGGAACTTTGGAGTTCTGGCGTGGTGCTGCAGGTTAAGGACAGCAAGGTTGGTTTGAATTGCTAGGTTGATGATTCAAACTTACTGGCTCCTCCTTGGAAACCCTATACAGGGTCGCTATGGGTTGAAACTGACTCCAGGACACTTGACAACAACTACATGAAAATACCATATGGAGGCATTGTGGGTTTGTAAGTTGTTCTTACTCCATCTTGTATCAATTACTTCATGTTTGTCATATTAAAGTTTAGATGATAGTCAGACAAAGATAAGATTTATTGTTGTTAAGTGCCATCGAGTCAGTGCCGACTCATGATGACCCTGTATGGGGTTTCCAAGGAGCAGCTGGTGAGTTTAAACTGTCAACTTTGTAGTTCAAACAGATCTTACGGTCCAGTGCTTTATTTTACAGTACCACACCAGGACAGATAAGATGGAAAGTCTATTGTTGAGAAAACTAGAAAAATAGGGTTAAAAATAGGGTTAACATCACATTGGAAGGATGCAGCAAACCTAATATCTATGGAAATGGCATAAAGTTATCTGTAGCAATGGAGGGTTAGCAAGGTTTACAATCTTTCATCTTCTACAAGAACTTCATCGCAGCCCCAGAATCTCTGATAGTTCATTTTATTCAATTTAATTCTGTTTGGCCTGACTGGTTTCCATACAGCTATGGCTATGGCATGGAGTGAACTGTTTTTAAAGTCAAGGATGGAAAAAAAAAAAAAAGTGAAAGAATACAGACATATCATGAAGCAATGACTTGAAAAATAGATACAAGGAGTTCAAAATCAATGTTGTTCAGACTTTAAAAAAGGACTTTTAAATTACTTTACCAGATATCATATGAATTTTTAAAATGAAGATGACCACATCCATGTTACTGCCTGTGATGTGCTGAATTCAAATATTGAAGTGCTTTGCTTTTGTACACAATTAAAGAGAAATGAATCTGATACAACCATATTTTTCAAAGTTTTAATTTCCTATATATATGAGGATAAAATCTTTCATTTTAACACAAAGAAGTATAGACAATCTTATCATCTTTTCCTTTTGATGAACTATACCCCTAATCTATGAGCTATACTTCTAATCTATTAATTCTAGCCAAGTTTAAAAAATGGTTTCCCAGTAGAAATTCATTGCTTGTAATTTTACAGGATAAATCTATCAATCTCTCTCTTTCTCTCTCAGACATTTTTTGAATGGCTGAAAATTTCTATATAAAATATAGTATAAAAATATCTGCCAAGGAAATTGAATGAGACCAAGGTTGCTGGACTAATTTCATTCCCAAAAATAAGTAACCATGCCTTTTGCTACTAATAGTACCTTTATTAAATCCCCGAACAGGCAAAGACCTTGGAAAAATGCTCTCTTTATGTATTCATTTCCAAATTCAACACTCATACCCTTATTTAGGAACATTCATTCTAAATCTGGTTGTTTTTTGTTGTTGTTGTTGTTTTCCTGTTTTATTATTTTGGAACACAGTGCTTTTTACAGGCAAAGGATCAGGAACCTCCCTGAGGGCTCCACCTCACTGCCTCTCCTCATTCCTCCTCTCACCTTTCCCTCCAACCTCAACCTTTCCTCCACAGGGAGGTTATTCAACACCAACACACAGATAAATAAGGGCCACACCACATAGATGGTGGGGGTGTCCTCTGACTCTCCATGCTCTATCTAAACCTGAGCCACATGCTTGTTATGCGTGATCATGAAATTCAGAAGTGCAAGCTTCTCAAAGGGCAAAACGCTGCAGACAAGCAGTCAGCCTAGTCTTTAGCTTAAACAGAGAGCTGCTCTCTGAATCTGCTCCTAAATTAACCAAACCTTCATGTGCTCCACCACAGCCTTCACTCTCTCCTCCCAATTAAATCAGTTCAACCTGCAGACAGCTGTCCTTCACTCTTTCTTTGTAGAGGGCTCTAACTTTTCCCTTTTGTAAATTAATTTGCATAATTTAGTCAAGTAATAGATAATCTCAGCAGTCTCTCCCACTTTCAGTTTATGATTCCATCAGCCATGTGTAACAGACTTCATAAATGAGTAATAACACAGACATTACATTGAAATATAGATAAATAGCAGCAGCTATTTTGAACAAGTGATTTTCCAAGCAAATAAGCCACTCCCCAAACTCCCCCACTGCCCCTCCCACACATAGACTGTCAATACTTTATTTCTACAGGAGTCTGAAGAATGGATTGTGTAATTTAGTGGGGAGTCCCTGGAACCATAACATTATTTTCTTGGGAAAGACTGCACAAATTTCTTTTTTAAAACTTTCTTAGCCTCAATAGGAATGTAGCTATAAAATTACCTACTTAAACTCTGACCTCATTTTTATTACAAATTAATCATACTTGCAATTAAAATTGTGTGTGTACATTGGGGGAAGGGAATTTGCTTTTAATCATGTTGTCGTTGTTAAGTACTGTCGAGTCCTTTCCAGTACATACCAACACTGCATCGGGTTTCTAGAGAGGAGCTGGTGGGTTCGAACCACCAACATTGTGGTGAGCTGTCCAGTTCTTATCCTTCAGCATCACTCGAGAACCCGCTTAGCTTCCTAAAACTATTTAAACATGTGCTTTGGAATTAGGCACCACAAACTTGGTTTTGAGTCCTGATTCCATCAACTGATCCCATCAATTATTAGATCTGTGAGTTTGGACAAGTTACTTGACTTCTCTAAGTTCTCTTCCTCAGTTTTCTTATATGTAGTATGGAGGTGATGATGATAATTTCAGAGAATTATTGGGAGGAGACATAAGTACTTTTTAAAGAGTCTGTTATGGCACTGTAGGATCACCACTGGACTAATAAGCAAAAGGTTGGCAGTTCAAACCCACCAGCTGCTCCTCAGAAATTCTTATAGGGTCGCTATGAGTCAGAGTTGACTCAAGAACACTTAACAGCATCAACAAAACAACCAATACAACCAAAGTGCCTAATACGTGGTAAGGGACATTATTTTATATTATTAAATCAACATCAACAATATTAATAAATTGGATGCCAATTCAATCAATGCAGTAAACACTGTACACATTTTCATATACTTCTATATTGTACTGTCATTAAGTCTTATAATAAATTTAAATTTGCATGTTGGTGATAAAACCTATGTTACTTAACCTGTCAGTAGTCTGTATAATTAGAAGGAGAAAAAAAAAAAATCCAGGATCAAGTATATGAAAGTCTCCACTTTAGATGTTGTTGTTGTCAAGTGCCATTGAGTTAGTTCCAACTCATAGTGACTCTGTATAGGGTTTGAACCCTCGTCCTTGTGGTTAACAGTCCAGTGCTTATCCTATAGCACCACACCAGGATCACTACTTAGAGAGGAGTTGTTGTTGTTGTTAAGTGCCGTCAAGTCAGTTCCAACCCACAGCAACCCTGTACAGGGTTTATGAGGAGCAGCTGGTGAGCTTGAACCGCCGATGTTGCAGTTCAAAGCAATTTTGCAGTCCAGCACATTAACCCACAGCATCACACCAGGCCTCCACTACTTAGACTGTGGTGATGGTTGTATGCTGTGGAGTCAGTACCAACTTATAGTAGCAAGCCTGCACAGGGCTTCCGAGGCTTTAAATATTTATGGGAGCAGAAAGCCTCATCTTTTTTCCACATTACAGCTGGTAGTTTCGAACAACTGACCTTGAGGTTAGCAGCCCAATTCCAAACCAGACTACTTAGATGATGTTGTTGTTAAGTGCCGTCAAGTCAGTTCCGACCCTGTGTAGGGTTTCCGAGTAGCAGCTGGTGAACTTGAACCGCCGACCTTGTAGTTCAAATGGCTTTGCAGTCTGGCGCATTAGCCCACAGCACCACACCAGGACTACTTAGATAGCAAGTGTAAAATGCTACAAAGTCTGCTAAAACATAGTTACTGTCCTATCACAGAACTTCATTATAAGTTTTGTGAGATAATGCCAGAGACGTTTTGCCTGGCTTCTCTTTCTCTGAGTACAAGTAGCAGACACATAAAAAAAAAGTCCTTGGATACATAATGTTAGAGACAAACATGGCAACATTTATGCAAATTCTCAAAAAAGAGAAACCTCTGGGGATACAGTTTGATGTTCCACACTGAACGACATGTTTGTTCTGTGCCGGTTTAGTCATTTTTTGGCTGCTATAAAATTTGAAACTAAAAAGAAATGTGTGGTTTCTCTTTTCGCATTGTACCAAAAAGTTTGGAATCCCCTGGAAAGTGTGTGCAATATCTATCAGAAATGTTGTTGCTAGGGAACCAAAACACAAATAGAAGATTCAAGAAAGCCCTTCCTTTGGCCCAAATCTCAAGGACTGTATTTCAAATTGTGCAATGTATGATTTGGGAAGGTCATGGCTCTTTGAGGGTTATTTTTTCTTTTCATAACTGTAGAAATAGCATTCAAACTTTTTCAAACAGTAGCCACATGGAAACTGGGAGAGAGGATTCTTACAAAGCCCTAACTGGGTACAAGACTCAGAGCCAACATTAAATGAAGGTCAGCTGTGTATATGTGTATTTACTGTTGTAGTCAAGGAGGAGAAGAATGACAGGATTTGGGCTTTCCACTCATTCTGAAGTGCCTATAGATATTTACTGCTATCTCTGATTACTGGGACCTCGTTGAAAAAGCTCTGAAACCAAGACAGAAAGACTTGTATGGTTTTCTTCTCAAATGATTATTCCAATTTTACAAATAGGAGTTCATTCATAATCATACTCTTTCTAAACAATCATGGCCCCTATAAACTTCTCTGCCAAAGAGATATAACACAGACTTCTGTCATAAACAAAAAAATCAGATCTAGGATGCTTGAACCACCGACCTTGCAGTTAGCAGTCCAGTGCTTATCCTACAGAGTCACACCAGGATTCCAGATACAGTATGTTGTTGTTAAGTGCTGTTGAGTCAGTTCCTACACAAAACAACCCTGTAAAGTTTCTAAAGCTGTGAATCTTTGCAGGAAGCCTCATCTTTTTCCACCAGAGAAACTGATAGACTCTAACTGCCCACTTTGTGGTTAGCAGTCCAGTGCCTGTCCTAAAAAGCTCCCGATATAAAATCTGTTGTTGTTTTGTGCCATCGAGTCAGTTCTGACTCATGGTGATCCTGTGTAGAATTTCTAAGGCTGTAAATCTTTGTGGGGGCAAAAACTTCCATTTTTCTCCCAAAGAGCAGCTGGTGGATTTGAACATCTGACTCTGTGATTAACAGCTTACTGTGTAACCCACTAAGCTAGCAGGATGCCTAGAGAGAGTATGATACTACAGAAACCTGGGCCTTCGTCCTATACTCTGATGAGATTCATTTTCCATTCTCATACTTATTGTTAAGCGCCAGCGAGTTGGTTCTGACTCATAGCCACCCTGTATAGGGTTTCCAAGGAGCTGCTGGTGGGTTTGAACCACTGACCTTGTGGTTAACAGTCAAATGTGCCACACCAGGATTCCTGTTCTCATGCTTAGAAGCCCTAAAAGTATCACCAAAACAAAAAATGCAACATACCAAATAGTCTAAAATAGCCATATGAGCAGGATGAGATAAAGCATGTATGAATCAGAAAGCAAGTCTAGTCACCACTTAGAGAAATATCGTTGAACTTAAATAAAACTTGTCGTTATGTGACTCTTAGTGCCCCAACACAGGGCTTCCAAGGCTACACATCTTGAAGAGAAGAGAAAGCCTCACCTTTCTCCCGTGGATAGATGGGTGGGTTTGAACTGTCTACCTTGTGGTTAGCTGTCCAGTGTTTATCTTACAATGCCACCTGTGCTCCTTATAAACCAAACTAATGATTTGGTTTTTTTTAATTTTTATTGTGAATTGAGTGAAAGTTTACAGGGAAGATCATCAGTTTTACATTCAACAAATCATACACCTTGTTTCATTACAATGATTATAATGCCCTGCATGTACCATCAGATAACAGTATTTCTCTCTATTCACTTTGTTGTTGTTGTTATGTGCCATGGAGTCGGTTCCGACTCATAGGGATACTGTACAGGGTTTCCGAGGCTGTAAATCTTTACAGGAGCAGA